>NW_026056777.1:1547272-1663215 GCF_023758085.1 Alternaria hordeiaustralica | reverse complement strand
ATTTTATTTATTTTATTTATTTTATTTATTTTATTTATTTTATTTATTTTATTTATTTTATTTATTTTATTTATTTTATTTATTTTATTTATTTTATTTATTTTATTTATTTTATTTATTTTATTTATTTTATTTATTTTATTAATTTTTTTATTCTATTAATTTTTTTATTACTATATTTTATTTTATTTATACTTTATATTTTTATTATATTTTTTAATACTACTTTAAAATACTTACTTTACTTTTTATTATTACTTATATTATATTATTTTATTAAATATAACTATTTAGAAAACTACTTAATATTTATAATTAAAGTTTACTATATATACTATTTTTTATTTTTATTTTTTATAAACTATTTATATTTTATTTATTTTATAGTAACTTATTTACTTTACTACTATTTTATTTTATTTATTTTTATTTACTATTATTATTTATAGTTTTTTTATTATTAAATCTTACTATATAGTTACTATATTTTACTTTTTAAGTTACTAAACTTTTACTTTATTTTATAAAACTACTAGACTTTTAGTTTATTTTATAAAGCTACTAAACTCTTACTTTATTTTATAAAGCTACTAGACTTTTTCTTTATTTTATAAAGCTACTAGACTTTTACTTTATTTTATAAAGCTACTAGACTTTTACTTTATTTTATAAAGCTACTAAACTCTTACTTTATTTTATAAAGCTACTAGACTCTTACTTTATTTTATAAAGCTACTAGACTTTTACTTTATTTTATAAAGCTACTAGACTCTTAATTTATTTTATAAAGCTACTAAAATCTTAATTTATTTTTTAACTTTAAAGCCTTTTCTTACTACTATTTAAAGTATAATTACTTTATACGCTAAAGCTACTAGACTCTATATTTTTTAGATTTAGTTTATAGTTTATATAAGCCTATATATATCTATATAGTTTTCTATATAAAAAAGCGTACCTTTAAGCTATTTTCTACTACTTTAACTCTAGAATATAAAAATTAAGCTAAATAATATTTTTATACTATATAAGAAGAGTAGTTAGAGTTCTTAGAATCTAGCTATCTACCTAACTAGATTAGTATTAGATAAGTAAGATTTATAAAGAGTAACTCTTTTAAGCTATAGTATAATTATTTTTATAAAGTAACTTAAATTAATATTTACGCTAGTAGGTAATTAGGTCTAGAGCACTAAACTAGCTAGACACGCTTTAGAGGTAACTCTTTTATACTTTACTACTAGCTAAATATTTTTATAAAGTAACTTAAATTAATATTTAGCTAGTAAATAAATATTTTAGGCACTAAACTAGCTAAATACACTTTAGAGATAACTTTTTTACACTTTACTACTAGCTAAATATTTTTATAAAGTAACTTAAATTAATATTTAGCTAGTAGATAGACTTTTTAGATAGTATTTAGAGTAAATAGGCTTTAGTCTAGAGATTAAGACTATATTTTTACTAGTACTTCTATCTATTATTATTTTTATTTATAGATTAGTAGCTATTAGGCTATACTAGTTACTTTAGTATAGTAGATTACCTCTTACTTTAGCTATACTTTCTACTCTTTCTCTCTACTTTAGTGTTATTTATAGCGTAGTTTTAGAGATAAGTACTACTTTTTAGTTTTATATTTATATGCCTTATTACCTAGATAGTAGTTAGAGATATTAACTTTAGCTAGCGTATTACCTAGAACTTAGTAACTATTAGAGGCTTATAGAGGTAGGCTAAGGCTTATATTATAAAGTAGCGCTTTAGTGCTATATCTATACTTATACTTAATATCTAAAGTTTTACTTACTTCTATAAGTAGGTACTATTTTTAGAGTCTATAGATTAATAGCTCTACTAATAATTTTACTAGCTCTTTAGAGACTATTCTACTATCTATCTATACTTTATATATATAAGATAGTATAGGCTTTCTTCTTTTAAGGTATATATATAGTAGGCTTACTACTAGTAGTAATACTAGTTAGGCTTTATAGTAGACTACGCCTTAGAGAACTTAGTAGAAGTAAATAAATAGGCTACCTACTATAATTACGCTCTAGGTGCTTTTATAGTAGATAGTTAGAGTTATTTTAGTAACCTTTTTCTTTAGTATAGTCTACTCTTTTAGAGGTATAGTCTTAGCGCTCTAGCGCTTTAGTATATAATTATTACTTAGTTAATTCTACTAGTAGTTATATACTTATCTTAAAGATTAAGCTATATATATCTAAGTATAAGTAATTATACTATAAAACTATAAATAGCTTATTAAATTAGTTATTATTTATTTAATAATACCTTACTACTTAGATAACTATAGTAATTCTAGAGCTAATATATACTAAAAATTCTAACTTTAGAAAAGATATATTTATTAGATAAAAAACTAATACTCTTTAGAGCTTCTTAGTAATTTATAATAACTTTATAGATTATATAGTCTTACACTAGTAATAGTTTATTTAAATTTCTACTCTATTAACTTTTAATAGTAAGATATTAGCTTACTATAGTTTTAATAAGTAATAGAGAATTAGAGTTTAACTCTAAAGAGGTAGTCTAAGAAATAGCTACTATATTTAAGAAAGATAGTAGGCGCGTAAATTACCTAATTCTAATATAAAAAAGTAGTAATAATAAATACTAATATAGAGCTCTTTTAGGTCTTATAATTAGAATAAGTATAATTTAAATTTCTTAATAAGAAATAATTAAAGAGTAAGTCTAGTACTAGTAGCTATAGTAATTCTAGCTCTAATAGTATATATTAAAGTTATTATAGTTAAAAAGCTTATAGTTAAAACTTAGACCTAGCTAGTAGGTCTACCTTACTATATATACTTATCTAGCTAGGCCTTTCTTCTAAAGAACTTTATACTCTTTACTAAGTATACTAGAGAATTAGAACTTTTACTTTAAAAAAATTAAAGTATTTAAAGTAGGCCTTTACTTAAATATATTAGTATAGAATAATAAAATAAAGTATATATTTCTATTTTATTAGTTTCTAGAGACGCTATAATAATTAATAGAAATAGTTAAAAGTATTAGTATTTAGTTATTAGAGGTAAAATTCTTAGATTTACTAAAGACTTACTACTATAAAAGTATTTACTAAGAATGTTTTTATTAATTAGTAAATAAAAGTTAGAGAATTAAAAATAATTAGATACTATTATAGTCTTAACTATAAACTATACTAACTAGAGATTAGATAATATTCTTTTTCTAACTTACTTAGTACCTTAT
The DNA here is from genome assembly GCF_023758085.1 of Alternaria hordeiaustralica. Lineage (NCBI taxonomy): Eukaryota > Fungi > Ascomycota > Dothideomycetes > Pleosporales > Pleosporaceae > Alternaria > Alternaria hordeiaustralica. The sequence goes on along the minus strand of NW_026056777.1, from coordinate 1,659,960 downwards.
AAGAAATTAAAGTTTTTAGATTCTAGAGAGATTATAGTTATAAAGCTAAAACTTAAAGAAATTAATAAAAGGTTACTACTAGGCGTAGAGCTTATAGCTTAATTTAACTTAATATAAAAAAACTTACTAAGTCTAGATAAAATAAAGATTAATAGATTAAGAGCTCTTTTTTAATTTTTTAAATAGTAGTATATAGCTATTCTTAGTTTATAAAGTAAGAAAAGAGTTATAAGTATAATTATAGTAGCTATAAATAGAATAAAAAGTGTAGAAGTAGTAAGTGTAATTTAGGTAGCTAGAACATAGTAGAGATTCTAAGTTAATTTAAGTTATATATATTATTAGAGTATAGTAGCTAAAGAGCTAAAGATAGAGAAAAAGCTTAAAAAGTAAAAGCTAAGAGAGTAGTTTAGTTATAAGAGAGTAGTAGTAAAGAAGTATATAGCGTATTTATAAGAACTTTAATCTAAAAGAAGTATTTTCTATAAAATATTCTCTAAGAATATTTAAAAGTATTAAATAAGTTTAAATAAGTTTAAATAAGATAACGCTTTCTTCTATTCTAGAACTAGTTATAACTAGTAAGTATTCTATAGTATATATATATATATATAGTAGCTAATTATATATATATAGATCTAGAAAGCTACCTAATATAGATTATAAATAAAATAGACTTAGAGTCTCTAAACGTAGAGATAGTTATATATAGAAAGGTAGCTAAAGTTACTAAAAATAATAAAAAGATAACTAGCGTGTTAAAGCTAAAGTTATAGTAATAGCTTAGTCTATTTAGATAGTTCTTTAAGAATATAAAGAAGTAAGTAGATATATAGTAGATATATAGTAGGTATATATATATATATATATAGTATAGGCTAATAGAAGATAGATAAGCTAAGAGACGCTAAGAATATATTTATAAAGTAGTAGAATAATCTAATAAAGGCGTTAATTATTTAGGTTAGCTAGTAAAAGATAGGTAATACTAGACTAGAATTTATAAAGGCGCTAAAGGTATAGAATAATCTAGAGAAGTATTTTCTTCTTACTTAAGTAGCACTAAAGCGCGTAGTGTAATATATTAGTTAAGTATTATATTAGTATAGGTATTTATGTATATATAGTAAGATAGTAGATAGTAATAGTAATAGTATTATAATATTACTAGTAATAGTATTTCTATAAGAGTAGCTAAATACAAAGCTATATTTAGTATATTAGTATATATATATAATATAATATAATATATATAGTGTATATAAGTAATTAGGTATTACGTAGTATATAAGGTAGTGCGTAAAGTAGATATATAGATATAGATATAGGTATAGATAGGCGTATAGATATAGATATAGATAGGCGTATAGATATATTATAAAGGTACTAGCTAGGTAGCGCTATCTAAGGTAGTAAGCGCCTAAGATACTATATAGCCTTAGTAGACTTAAGAGCTCTAGAGCTATATTAAGTAGACGTATATAGATAGGTTATTCTAACTTAAACTAGAGAGTCTAGATTAAAAGCTCTTTATAGAGTAACTTATCTACTTAATTATAATAATAAGTAAAATCTTACTCTACTAAATAGCGAAGCTAGCTTTAGCTAGTTACTAGCTTCTTAGAGAAACTATTTATAATACTTTTAGATATTCTAGACTATACGCGTACTACACTAATAGAGCTAATAAGTTCTTTACTTTAACTAAAAAGTCTAGATAATCTTATTAAACTCTATTATACTAAAGATAAAGTATTATAATTATTACTTTTTAATAAGAAATACTTAGTAAGCGTATATTATTAGTATATATTAATTACGTCTCTAACCTTTATATATACTATCTATTACTACTACTAATTAAATAGCTTAGTAAGGTATTTAGACTAGCTTAGAGAGGTTAGTAATAACTACTCTAAGCTAGAAAGTTCTCTAAACTTAGTTATTTAGAAGAAGTAAAAGTTATAATAAAGTTTCTATAGGTAAACCTATAGAGAGATTATTATATAATAATAAAGTAGGCTAGATACTTTCTACTAGGTACTACTTTATAGTATACGTAGTAGAGCTAGCTCTACTAAACTATTTACTTATATCTTTTACGTACTTTTTATTTTCTAAGTAAGCTTATCTACTTTTAGAACTAACTATAAATTTTTTATAATAGTAATTAGTGTTAGTAATAATATAATTAATTATAACTTTTAATAATAGATCTCTTAGTTCTAGTATTAATAAAAAACGTAGTAAAATATAATATATAGTATAAATTATAGAATTTAGTAAATTATTAAATCTTTAAATATATATTACGCTTTTTAGTATTCTAAAGAGTATACCTATTTAAGCGTTATTTATACTCTTAAGCTTTACTTAGTATTAGATATTTTTTATCTCTAGTTTACTAGAAACTTATCTTAAAGTTATTAGTAGCTAGTCTACTAGTTTTAGAGTATAGTATAAGTTAGGCTCTTTACTAGCTAAGATTAGCGTTTAGTAAGCTTTTTTTTTTAACTTTTAACCTTAGATTAAGTAGAAATACCTACTAAACTTAAGTATATTAATAAGTAGAGGTAAAAGAAACTAATAGAAATTACTCTAGTAATAGCAAGTAAAGTAGTAATAGCTTAAATTTAAAATCTAGCTCTTTTAGAGTCTAAGTTATAATTTATAAAAAGCACTTTAGCTTTAGTAGTAGTGTAAGTTTTTTAGAATAGAATATTATAGTAAGTAAAAATTCTATATATAGTTACTAGCTATTACTATATAAAGCCTCTTTAATAAGTTAGATTATTTAGAAATATAGCTCTAAATAGAAGGTATATTTCTTCTAAAGCTAAATATTAGCTAGAGACTAATAGTATATAAGTAGAGTAATTAAAAGATAAAAAGTACTTTAGAAAGAAAGTTAAATAGTATATAAAATTATTAAAAGAGAAGCGCTTATAGCTAGACTTACTTATAGTTACTTTATTATAGATTAAATCTAGAACTCTATCTAATTAGGCCTAGTTACACTAAGTAAGAAATACTAAAGTTCTATCTACGCAGGTCTCTTAACCTACATATAATCTTTTACTTAGTACTTAACTTAATATAATTATCTTAACTATTAATATCTTTTATACTAGATTATATCTACTAATAGTACCTAGAATATATATAAAAAGTAACTACTTTAAAGAACTTAGCGCGTATAGTGTTATAAATATTATAACTCTACTAATTATAACTCTATAGCTAAGATAGTAATTATAACTTTATAATATATTTTTTATCTTTAGATATATTTCTATATTAGAATAGCTCTATAACTAACTAGCTATAAAGCTCTATTATATAATAGTAGAGTAGAACTTATTATATAGATAGATTACTAGAATCTATACTATTATACTAATTATAGATACTATAGGTATATTATACTAGAAGTCTATTACTATAGAATATTACTAAGCGCTTTATAACTTTAAGAGAGTATTATAATATTATATAGAAACGCGCTTAACTATAATTAAAGTACCTTAGTAAATAGTAAATAGTTAGGCTTACTACTTTATAATAAGTAAGTAGAAAGATAGTAGTAAATAATTAGCTCTACTTCTATTATATAATAACGCACTTCTTTACTCTATTACTCTTTTACTCTTTTATACTCTTAACTATAACTTCTACTTCTACTAATACTATTAAGTAATCTATATATTATAATAACTATTATTACTTATTATACTATTATATTTCTACTATTACTACACTTACTATATTAGCTCTTACTAGCCTTTCTAGACCTACGTCTAGCTACTATATAATAATAAATTCTTTTCTAGTTTCTAAATTAGTATCTAATAATAATAGTCTATTTTATTATATTAGTTATTACTTTTCTAGAAAGACTAAAATAGGTAAAAGCTCTACTATAATATCTTTATATAGCTAAGAGTTAAGCTATAAGTAACTTATTAAGTAATTATTACTAGTTACTCTTTTCTTCTCTTTTACTAATACCTAAAATACTATTAGCTAAGGTCTTAATTCTAATAATCTTTCTATTATTTACTAAACTAAGCCTAGTTAATAAAGTATCTTTAGCTACTCTATACTTCTAAATCTAAATAGAAATTTCTCTAATATAAGTTAAACTAAGTCTATAATAATTAATCTATTTCTTATCTATAACGTTACTATTAGTAGCTATTATCTATAGTTTATTAAAGATAAATAGATAGTATATATATAACTAGAATATTTAATAATATTTTTATATATTATTATATTAGAATACACTAAATACGTAGATAGATATATATTATATCTAGACTAAGATTACTCTTTAGAAGAAAAGAATTTATTTATTATTAATATAGATAAAGATCTTATTAATCTAGTTAATAACTAACCTACTATAGTATATAAGCTTATTATTAATATAATATACATCTTCTCTAATACTATATCTACTCTTAAAGTAGCTAATTTCTCTATTCTCTAGAAAGTATATATCTAGCTTATATCTTTTAATAAGTTTCTTAATAAGTACTTTAAAAAGAGTAAAACCTAGCTATAGTTATATATTAAAGTACTTATAAAAGCTTATAAGAATATAGATAAAGTATTAACTAAGCTTAAAGATACTACTACTAATTTTAAACTTATAACTATCTAGAGTAATAAGTTAATAAAGAAAGTAAAACGTTTTAAGCTTACTCTAGGTAATAGCTACTCTAACTCTAACTACTAAGAGCTAGCCTAAGCTTTAGATAAGAAAGAAAAGTAGTATAAGAAGTTTAAATAACTATATTATAACTTCTATAATTAGCTTAAAGCTAAGAAAAAGTAGTTTCTTTACTATTATTAATAGTAAGTAGAGACTAATAATAACTATAAGTTTATCTACGCTAAGAATAAGTTACTCTTAATATAGCTTATATAAGTAACTAAAGTAAATAATAAGCTCTCTACTTTTATAAAGTAATAATATTATAAGTATAATAATATAGTTATACGTCTATAGTTTTATAATCTATACTTCTAATCTTATACTATTTAGTGTTATAAAGCCTAGAACTAAGATAGTTATAATACGCGTAATACGCGTAATACGCGTAATACTTATAGTTATTACTATAATTATAACTCTTACTATTCTTACTAAAATCTATTACTAGAGTGTTACGTTAACTATTATACTATATTATCTAACTTATATTCTAGCTATTATACTACTCTAGCTAACTAACTAACTAACTACTATATCTATAGTAATTATTACTAATACTTTTCTTTTTTATTATAATTATAATTATAATTCTATTATAAAGTATCTAACTCTTTTAATATAGATTTATATAGCTATATACTACCTTAATATAATAGCTAGTAGTAAGTATATTAAGCTCTAGCTTTTTCTATAGTTAGCGCTACTACTACTATTTTCTTTAAGCTACTTAATATTAAAGTCTAGAAGAAAGATAATAATAATAAAAACTATAATAAGTAGTATTATATAGCTATCTAGAAGTGTAAGTCTATACTAGAACTATAATAGATTATCTATCTATAGATATAAGTTAATAGTTCTATATAAATATATATTAAAGATATAAAATTTAAAAACTATATAAATATTCTAGAAAGTTTAGACTAGTACTATAGTATATCTATCTATAAGAAGGTTATTACTACTTAGAATAAGCTTATAAATAGATTCTTAAAGTAGAGTAATTCTAAGAAGTTTACTAACTAGTAAGATTACTTTATAGCTATTACTTAACTAGTTAAGTATTTAGATTAGACTATACTTCTATATATATAATAGTTTCTTTATCTATTACTTACTTTCTTTATATTCTATAGTTTTAATAATACTTAATATAACACTTTTATTAAGTTTCTTAATACTATCTACTAAGCTAATATAACTTAGAAGTAGATTAACTTAGGTAAGTAGATTACTAAGAAGTTATATTCTACTATTACTAAGTTCTTACGTATATATTTACTAAATAACTATAGCTACGTATATAAGATATAAACTAGATATAGTATATAGCGTAAGATAGTAAAGAAGTATAAGAATTAGTAGTATAAAGCTATAGTAAAGGCTAAAGTCTATTTCTATTATAGTAAATCTAGTTACTAGGCCTATAATAAGACTAGCTATAAGATTCTTAACTAGAACTAAATTAAGCCTAAGCTTAGTAGTATAAAGCTTACCTATATTAAAGTAAAGTTTATTAGTAATAAAAACTTAGATAAAGTTACTAATAATAAGTCTACTAAGAATAAAGTAGTAGAAAATCTAGATAAGATAGGTAAGCTAAAGAAGAATTTTTAGAGGCTTTTAATAATAGTTATATTTAGAAGCTTAACTAGCGCAAAGATACTTAGTAGATCTAGAGAATAAAAGATTATTATAATTATCTTTAGATTACTACTACTAGAGTTTTATTCTAGAAGACCTTATCTTCTTCTACTATTTATAATTACTATATCTCTACTTTTATAGTTAAAGATAATATTTACTTAATCTCTTAGTTACGCTTTAACTTTTATATATTCTCTAATACCTAAGAATAGAAGAAAACTACTATACTTATTAATACTAGTGCTAGTGCGTACTTTATAAACTAAAAGTAGATAGCCTTTATAAAACTAAAGACTAGCTATACTACTACTCTAATTTATCTTTTTCTTACTAATAGTAAAGTAGTTAATATACTAGACTAAGCTATAGAATTACTAATTAAATATAGTAGCTACTCTACTCTAGTTATATATTATATTATAGATATTAGTAACTATAATATTATCTTAGGTATAACTTAGCTTAAGAACTATAATTTTACTATTACGTTCTTCTCTTAGAGCTTATTATTTACTTTACTCTACTATACTAGTTATTATCTTAAATATAAGTAACTAGAAACTATATATAGTAATAGTAAGATATCTTTATACTCTAAGTTATATAGAACTACTACTCTTAGTAAGATTTATATAATTATAGCTAAGACTATATTTCTTATAGCTACGCGTAACTCTAATAAAGCTATATAGATATAACTATAGAACTAAAAGAAGCTTACTAATCTTTCTAATAGTAATAATAGTAACTATAACTTTAATACTTTTAAGCGTAATATTACTTACCTTACTACTATTATATAAGAGAACTATAAGAAGTATATAAATAAAATAGATAGTTTTTATATAACTAAAGCTAAGATCTATAAGCTAGTTTCTTTATAGATCTATAATAAGATACTAGACTTATTTAACTTAGTATAAGTAGTAAAGCTTAGTCTACGCTAACCTAGCGTTAACTATAAGATTAATATAAATAGTTATATCTATAAGTCTAAGATTTATAAACTTATCTATACTAAAATAAAAGCTATTAAAACTTATATTAATAATATATTAGATTATAGATTTATATAACTATCTACGTTACTATATATCTTACTAGTGCTAGTAGTAAAAAAACCTAGTAGTAGTCTTTAGATCTATATAAACTACTATTAGCTTAATACTATTATAAAAAAGAATTATAATATACTACTATCTATTTAGAAGATATTAGTATATATAGCTAAGGTTAAATAGATAATAATTATTAACGTTATTATAGCTTTTAACACTATCTATATTAAAGAAGAAAATAAGAAAAAAACTACTTTTCTAATATAGTATAGCCTCTATAAGTATATTATTATACTATTTAGTCTCTATAATATGTCTAGAACCTTCTAGATATTTATTAATAAAATGTTATAAAAGTATTTAGATAATATCTATACTACTTATATTAATAATATTTTTATTTATATCTATAGTAATAATAAAGTAGACTATAAAGCTAATACTATTAAAGTACTTACTAAGATCTAAAACACTAGACTTTACTTTAATCTATCTAAGTATAAGTTTAAAATAAAGAAAGTTAAGTATTTTAGTTTTATTCTTACTACTAAAGAGATTAAGATAGATCTAAAGAAAGTCTTAATAGTGCTTAACTAGTAAGTCTCTTACTTTATTAAGAATATATAAGCTTTTTTTAAATTTACTAACTTTTATTAGTAGTTTATTAAGAGTTTCTTCTATATTACTAAAGTATTAACTAAGCTTACGCGCAAAGATAGTAATAGTAAAAACTAGTAATATTAGTTTCTATTATTACTAGACTCTAAAGCTATAGCTACTATAGTTCTTTTATAGAAGAATACTAATAGAGTTTTTTATCTAGTTATATTCTTCTCTTATAAGATAAATCTAGCTAAGTATAATTATAAAATTTATAATAAAGAACTTCTTACTATTATAAATACTTTTAAGAAATAGAGATTTAAACTATTAGGCACTAATAACTCTATTAAAGTATTATCTAATTATTAAGCCTTTTAAACCTTTATAACTATAAAGTATCTTAATAGATAATAAGCTTACTAGTTTAAGTTCTTATCTAAGTTTAATTTTATTATTAAGTACTATTCTAGTAAGTAAAGTATAAAGCTAGACGCGCTTACCTAATAGCTAGATAACTTATCTAATACTACTAATAACTCTTATAGGTAATATTAGATCTAGATTATAATTAAACTAGACTAGGTTAACTCTAAGGTATATATCTATACTATTTATATTACTAAAGATAGAAGTTCTTACTATATAGTATATCTTATAAATATAGATTAACGCTATATAATTACTAAGCCTATTTCTATAATTATATAAATACTATATTAACTTAGTAAAGAGAATAGCGTATCTAAGCGTTATACTTTTCTTACTATACTATCTAGTATTAAACCTAAGAGAGAAGAAATTAAAGCTTTAGAGTACTACGCTAACTATAATAATATTATTTTCTTACTATAGTTTAATAATATTATAAACTTACCTACTATAATAGCGCCTATACTTACTTCTCTATTATACTCTTCTTCTTTATATACTATAATATTATCTATTATACTTTTATCTATTATACTATTATCTATTATAATATTTTTTATAATATTACTAACTATTATAAAGCTACTTACTACGTCTTCTATTATTATAAAGCTACCTACTACGCCTCTAATTAAACTATTTAACTAGAATATACTATTAGAATATATTAGAAAAAGTTATAATAATAATATAGTACTATAAGTAATTATTAAAGCTAAGAAAAATAGTCTATAATAGCTTCTATTTAAGCTTATTTATAGAGAAGAATATCTTTAATTAGAGCTAGATAACTATTAACTTACTAATAGTCTACTCTTTATATATAGTAAGATCTACGTCTTTACTAGTATTATTTATATCTAGATTATTAAATACGCTTATAAGAGCGTCTATAGAAGTTATAGTAGTAAGTATAAACTATACTTAAAGCTTACGCGCTAGTACTACTAGCTAAGAATAATAATAGACGTTATATAGTATATTTATATATATCTAACTTATAAGTATAGTAAAATATATTATTAGAGTAAGTATAGTCTACTATATCTACTTCTAATACTAGATAAGTACTAGTCTAGTATCTCTATAAACTTTATTATATATCTTCTACTATATAAATATAATAGATAAATCTTTACTTATATTTTAGTTATTATTAACTATCTTACTAAGAAAAAGAAGTTTATTACTATAGTAAGTATAACTACTAATACTCTTATTATTACCTTTATTAAATATATCTAAAAAAAGAAAAGCTTTTCTAAGAAGATTATCTTAGACTATAGAGCTTAGTTTATATTATACTTTTAAAAGTACCTTTACTAGCGCTTTAAAGTTAAGCTAAAGTTTTCTACTATCTATTACTCTTAGACTAATAGCTAAACTAAGAATACTAACTTCTACTTTAAGTAGTATCTTTAGTCTTATATTAACTATAACTAAGATAACTAAGCTTTGTTTCTACTAATAGTAGAGTTTAAAGCTAATTCTAGTATTAGCTCTACTATAAGTAAGTTACTATTCTTTGCTATAAAGAGATATAAACCTTATAGTAGTATTAAACTATATCTACTAATATCTATAAACTTAACTATATCTATATAATATAAATATTTAGACACTAATATATTTACTAATTATATAAAAGCTCTCTAAGAAGAGCTTTGTATATTAATATAATAGGCATAGACTAAATAAACTAAGTATACTAATAAAAGCTAACTATCTATCTTTTTTTTCTAAGTTAGTAATAAGATTATACTTAATATCTATAACTTATAAATACGCTAACTATCTACTTTTTTAGACCTAAAGAATTATAGCCTATTTACTATTATATAAGTAATTAATAATACTATCTATAAGCTTAATCTTTTACTTTAGATAAAGTATATTTATAATATCTTCTATCTATAGTTACTTTACCTTATTAATAATAATCTACTTCTAGAGTAAGCTTAGAATCTAAAAGTACTAGCTAAATTTAACTCTAAAGTAGAGAATAATACTAAATATACTATTAAAGCTATTAATAACTATTATATTAACTCTAAGCTTAAGAATCTAGCTACTTACGTTTATAAGAGTAAGAAGAACCTAAGTCTTCTCTAATATCTAGTTTAATAGTTAAACTATTCTCTTAGTCTAGATAATCTATCTTAGAAACTATATATAAATCTAGTAGACTCTACTAATACTATTATATACTATTATTATAACTATTTATATAAGCTTACTATACACTAGAAGTTTAAGTTACTTATTAGTAAATAGAATATACTAGTTATATAACTTTATACTCTTAACTATACTTAGATAATAGTTATCTAATACCTAGTAGTTATAATAATATTATTAGAGTTATTCTACTAGCTATACTCTTAGTTAAACTTAGTAACTCTATTATAGTAAATTAAAGCTTAGATAATTACTAGAAGTTCTATAGTAATAATAGCTAATAAAACTAATAGTAAAACTAAGATATAAAGATTATACTTACTACTATTAAGAGCGCTAGCTAAGTTATATCTTTTAAGAGACTTACTAGCACTATACTTATAGTAAGAACTAATATATTAAGTTACTACTATTAGAATAGAACACTAAAGTTACTATATTACTAGTAACTTATACTTACCTTATAATAGATCTCTATTATATTATACTATTATTTACGTATATATAATACTTTATTAACTATTCTACTAATTATAGCTAATATAAGTATACGCGTAATATAATAAATATATATAATAAATATAATTAAGGCTATAATTAGCGTAATATAGAAATAAAAATAATATAAGTATTAATATTTAGTCTATAGAAGCTTTCGCGAAGTAGGTAGAATTTATATAATAGTTTTTCTTTATATTTTCTTTATTTTTTCTAATTAAAGAGTAGTTTAAGTATTAGAACTTACTCTCTTTTTAGAAAGAAGTAGTGTTATAGATTAAATCTATAACTCTACCTAATTAGGTCTAGTTATACTAAGTAAGAAATACTAAAGTTCTATCTATATAGATTTCTTAACCTATATATAATCTCTTACTTAGTACTTAACTTAATATAATTATCTTAACTATTAATATCTCTTATATACTTATCTAGGCTTTTACCTAGTATACTCTTCTATAAATAGACTAGTATTAGTTTAGATAGTAAGATAAAGGTTTCTATTATATACCTCTTTTTAGAGAGACTTTATAGAAAAGATAATATATTACTAGTCTAGACTAAGATCTATATATCTACTAGAATACTAGCGTAATAGCTATAAGTAGTCTATCTTAAAATATAAACTAAGAAGTCTAATATCTAAATAAGTATTTAGGTATTAAGTCTAAGTACGTAATAAAAGTAAATAAAGGTAGAAATTTATAAAAGTACACTATTAACTAATTCTAATATCTTTAGAAGAATTTAAGTAAGAGTATAGCTATTAGAATCTAAAAGATAGTAAACTATGCTTAAATAGAGTAAAGCTAGAGAAAACTCTAGTAGAGGCTCGTAGTAGTTCTAACGTGCAAATTAATTGTTAAATTTAGGTATAGAGGCAAAAGACTAATTAAACTATCTAGTAGCTAGTTTCTGCTAAAGTTTCTCTTAGAATAGTAGTAACGTATTTAGTTTTATAAGGTAAAGCAAATAATTAGAGGCCTAGAGGCTAAAACAGCCTTTACCTATTCTTAAACTTTAAATATATAAGAAGTCCTTATTACTTAATTAAACGTAGACAGTTAAATAAAATATTATTAGTAGGCTATTTTTAGTAAGTAGAACTAGCGATATAGAATAAACTAAATAGAGGGTTAAAGTGCTAGAATACACGCTTATTAGACACTACAAAAGGTGTTAGTTTATCTAGACAGTAGAATAGTAGCTATAGAAGTTAGAATCTACTAAGAAATATATAATAACTTACCTACTAAATAAACTAGCTCTAAAAATAGATAGCGCTTAAGCGTATTACTTATTTCTTATAAAGTAAAGTTTTATATCTAAATAACTTAGAAGGTAAGTTTAAAAGCTAATTACTTAAGTTTATAAAGTATAATTAGCTATTTTAAATAATATAATTATAGTATATTAGTATTTTATAAAGTAATATAGTAAACTAATATAATACTTTTAGTATTATATTTCTATAAGTAAAGCTAATAGATATTAAAATCTTATATAGCTTTACTTTTAGTAGTAGTATAATATAATATATTAAATTTACTTACTATATATACTATAAGAGAAAATATTTATTATAGTAGAATATTAATATAAAGTAGAGTATTATAGTAAAGTATTAATATAGAGTAGAGTAATAAAATATAGTTAGTAACTTTATATAGTAATCTTAATATAGATATATTTTCTAAATATCTTATACTTACTATATATAGCTATAATAATTAATAAAACTCTTTCTATAACGTTTACTATAGATATAGATAGTAATAATTTACTAATAGTAGGTAATAGTAATACTATAGAGGCTTTTCTAGTAGACTTAGAGGTAGACTTAAAAGTAGACTTAGAAGTAGTAATAGATAAGCTATAAAGCTATAGAAATATTAAAAGATTTTTAAAAGTTAATATAGAAGCTTTCTAAAAGAAAGCTCTTAGTAGAAAAAGTAAAAGTTTTTCTTTTAGCTATAGAAGTAGATAGGTAAAAGTTTAGATAGTATAGATAAACTCTAGATCTAGAGTAATATTAAATTATAGTACTATACTACTATAAAATATAAATAATATTTACGTAGATAAACTATAGTATAGAGAATAGTAGTCTAGAGAAAGTTATATAAACTTTATATATAGAAAATACTTTTTTTTTCTATCTAATAACTTTCTATTTTAAAGAACTTTCTTATATCTTAAAAAAATCTAAATATCTAAACTAAATATCTAGCTAAATACTTAGCTAAATACCTAAATATAACTTCTAAGCTTAATACTAATACTAATATTATCTTAAAGATATTAACCTTTACTTTTCTCTCTATATCTACTATCTAGATAGGTACTTCTAACTCTTTAGTACCTAGCTTAGATAATAGTTACTTAGTACTACTAATAGACTTAGTCTTTTATAAAGTTAGTATTACTAATACTAATATAACTTTTAATACTTTATACTTCTAAGTATAGATATATAAAGATAATTTTAAAAATATAGTAGTAATATTTATAGATATTATTCTACTAAAAGAATTTAATCTAAAGAATAAAATACTATATATTTATTTTTATATAGATATACTTTATATTATTAAGCTATTCTAGATAAATATACTATTTATATACTATACTATAGAAAAAAAAAAAGCTTTTACTTAGAAGAAATTTAAGTATTAGAAAAGAGTAGATATAATATATAATATAATAATAGTACTAGTATAGATAGTAGTAAAAAGATAGATATAGTTAAATAAACTCTATCTCTAGACTTTACTCTAGAAGTTAGAGACGCTTAGAATTATTAAAAAAATAAAAAATAAACTATAGATATAAGTATAGTAGTAATAGAGCTAGTAAGCTAAGAAATAGTAGTTATAGATACTTTAGAATAATCTAAGTATTATTATAAAGTTTAGACTACTACTATAAAAGAGCTAGAAACTTATTAGTATAGATAGAAAATAAGTAGATCGATAATAGTAAATATAAATAGTAAGTAGTAGTTATATAATATAGTTAGAGTTATTAGAGCTTATAGATAATTATATATAAAATATAAGCTACTAGTAATATTATAGATATTATATAGATATATTAGATTAGTTTAAAGACTTTATACTAGTATAGCTAAACTTACTTAGTTTCTTTTTAGTATTATATAATTATATAAAGCTAGTGCTAGTACTAGTTAATAGTCTAGATAGCTATTAGTAATATATAATAAATATAAAGTAGTTAGCTTATTATAATTATATATATAGTAATTATTATAAAGATAGTATAGATATAAGTATTATAATTTATAAATCTAAGCTTATATTAGAGATTTTTTAAGTTTACTATTAGATAATATAGTAATATATTATTATATAATTATATAATTATTTAATTTTAAAAAAAGTACGCTATAGACCTTATCTCTTAGACCTAGAGAGAGATAAATAAAGTAGAGTATAAGATATTTATAATACTAAGTAGAAGTAAAAGAATTAAAATAAAAGTAATATAATAAGTATATATTATATAGTATAAAGTATATAGCTAATAAAAGCTTATACTAGCTAGCTTATAGATAAGCTATAAAACTTTTACTAAAAAGTTAGTATCTTAAACTAGAAGTTAAAAATTATAGTACTATATATAAAGCTATAGTATAATTTTACTCTTATACTAAAGTAAATTCTATACTTTAGAAAGTTAATAAATTTAGAGATCTATAATAAAGATTTAATAGTAACTTTAGCTTTTCTATATTTTAGTATATATTCTATTTTTAGTATTAATCTTAGTAATAATTTAAGTATATTTATAATAAATTTATTAAAAAATATTTACTTTTAGATTTATTTAAAAGCTTCTATTCTTTTAATAGATATCTTAGAACTATACTTTACTACTATATATTAGATAGACCTATCTTACGTACCTTATCTACGCGCTTACGCGCATTAGGTAATGCTATGCAACTGTCTTATTCCCGGAGACGCTAAAGGTTAACAGGCTTACGAAAACCAACTCGTTCTGCACGTCCCAGATTTCTATTCACCAGCATCCCCCACGGTATTAAACGTCTTTCTTCGCCCGTAGTTAGTCTTTATCGCGATTACCCTGCACAAATGGCCAGTCAACGCGTCGACGCGAAGGAGGTTGCAGACTTGAACACTGTCATGGGTCGCAACCTTCAGACATGGCCTGGCGCGCGCGACATTGGGATACAAGAAGCCACCCTGAATGCTGAAGCTCGCCATCAAGATGCACAGCACACACACGACAAGCCAAGCCAGCCTGCTCTCGCCCGCGTACTTTCGCGTCGATCGGCAGCTTCATTCGACCCAGGCCCCGCTCCCGATGGTGGCCTCACAGCTTGGACCCAAGTCCTATGCACGCACCTAACTATCCTGACCACCTTTGGCTTCTTCACGTCATTCGGCGTGTATCAGACCTACTACGAAAACACACTCGGCATAGCTTCCTCGACCATTTCCTGGATTGGATCGCTTCAGGTATTCCTTCTCTTCTTCCTTGGCACTTTTACAGGCCGTGCTACGGACGCTGGACTTTTTCGCCCGGTCTACATCGCTGGTGCGTGCTTTCAGCTACTCGGTATCTTTACCTTAGCGGAGAGCAAAAGTGTTTGGCATGTCTTTCTCTCTCAGGGCGTATGTCTGGGAATTGCAAATGGGTTGCAATTCTGTCCGTCCATGGCCCTTGTCTCCACTTACTTTGTCAAGCGTCGTGCTTTTGCGCTGGGCTTCACAGCGCTGGGGTCCTGCACTGGGGGCGTCATTTTCCCGGTTATCGTGCAGCAATGTCTACCCAGCTTAGGCTTTCCATGGACGATACGCATCATCGGCTTTATCATGTTGCTCATGAATGCCATCACCATCGGCTTGTACCGTACCCGGCTCCCTCCCAGGAAAAGCGGTCCATTGGTCGACTGGGCGAGCTTCACAGAACTGCCATATGCTCTGTACTGTGCTGGTGCCTTTTTCAGTTTCTGGGGGTTGTATTTCGCTTTCTTCTACATTGGAAGTTATGCGCGAAATGTTCTTGGTGCCAGTTACCAGCAAAGTATCAATCTGCTTCTCGTGCAAGTATGCATGGGGTTTATCTTTCGCCTACTGCCGACCTACTATGCCGACAAGGTTGGTGGGCTTAATGTTCTTATACCGTTCGCGTTTGTCTGTGGTATCATGATGTTCGTATGGATTAGAATCAACTCCATCGTCACCCTGTACATATTTGCTGTCATATATGGAAGCGGGAGCGCCGTTATCCAGGCGCTTTGGCCTGCGGTAATCGGAAGTATGAGTCAGGAGAGAGATCTGAAGAAGTCTGGGGTGAGGATGGGCATGGCCTTCACCGTGGTGAGTATATCGAGTTTTACAGGTCCGCCACTAGCTGGAGCGATTATCCAGAGTCACAATGGCAACTACACGTATGCGAATGTTTGGGCGGGTCTGTCTTTCTTTGTAGGAGGGTTTCTTTTACTTGCTACTAGGGTGTCGCTGGTAGGCTGGGACTGGAAGGCAAAAGTCTAGAGGTAGCTTGCATTGAGCGTTCCTTGGCCTACCTTTCGTGCGTTGCCGCGATGTGTTCAGGATGACTAGGATTGGGGGGGGGGGGTACAAGGGAACATGTTCCGTGCGATCTATGGGAAGATCATGACTTGCGACGTTCTTGCACTATCCTTCCTATTTATCCTTGAGCGTAGTGACCCTTGCTAATAGGCCGGGGTCTTCTCTCTCTTTGTCCATCTTGGCATGCCAATCCGCCTCGGCCTTGGCTGCATTTTTGCGAACCCGCGCAGTGTTCCACTTCATATAATAACAGCAAAGCGGGAAGAAGATTGAGTCTACCACAGCCCAGGCAGATAAGATTCCAAAGTTCAAGCCAACTCGTGGATGCAGATCGAACAGGATTGACCGTGTGAGCTCGACGATATTGTGCATCGGCCAACCATAGCCCCAGCGATAAAAGCTCGGTGCAAGCTCGAGGGCATAAAACCCAGTGGCGACATTGCTGATGACCCAGAAAATGAGCCACAACGCTGTCCAAGGGGAGCCCAGCAGCATGGCCATATTCTCGCTCGCAAGGCCAAAAGCAATCATTCCGATCCAATTGCCCATCCAGTATACCAAGAAGGTACCTCTGCCATACGCGTTAGGGTTACCGGCAGGCTGATTGTGGGAGGCAGTAGGACGGTCCATGGGCATAAGGTAGGCGAGGCTGACAAAGGAGTAGACGAGAGAGAGAAAGAAGTAAGATGCGACCGTCGCGATGTAGCGCCACACGATAAGCTGATAGAAGTGCAGCGGTGGATGACCTTTGGGCGAGAGGTACTTCAGATGGATAGGTAGGAAGAACGTAAAGCTAAAGAAGGAGATGATAACTAGATAGCGGTGTAAGATATTAGTATATGTCACATGCGGTTCGTACAGGAACATTGCTCACTCAGGTATATAAGGCCAATGCTAACCGCGGGTGTAGCAATAGGCGGTCCAAAGGGGCGCAAGTCGTTGACGGTGAACTCAATGCCGGGAGAGAGAGCTTGGGGTGCGATGTCTAGGCGCATGTCCGTAACTGAAACGTTGTTCTGGAGAAGATGTGCGATCCACGCGCGGCCAAATTCGGTGACTACGCGCTTCTGGAGGGTGTTAATACTGGGTACAATGTAAGTCGAGGTGGTAATTTGATCGCGCGCCGAATTATAGATGATCTGGCAGGCACCCAAGGGATCGTAGCTCGCGTTCCCCAGTTTCACTGCGGCATCGAGCATTGCTGTGGCGTTGGAATTGATGATGACGGCCGCCCAGGCATGGAAGTCGTAAACTTCGTTGCGTACGTTCAGCGAGTTGTTGTTGAAGTCTTCGGGAGACGCAAAGGTGTAGCCAGGCACCACTCCATCTTCCTCCATAATGCTGCGAACAGTGCGAGTGACAAACGGACCCACGAAGGGTGCGACCCCGGTAAACGGTGGCTGGCCATCGAAGTCTACAACGGAGATGTTCAGACCCCCCACGTTTGCATTTTGACGAAACAGTGCACCCCAGAAAAGGCAAAGAAAGGCCATGATGGCAATGGCGAGAATGAGATTTGTACGAAGCCAGAGCCTGATCACGTGTAGCCTGACACCGGCCATGGACGAGTGAAAGAACCCGACAGGCGCCTGTTCTTGCACGATCCTGCGGCTACTCTTTGTGCGGCCACGCTGCAGCGTTGTTAGCCTATTGGGAGCGGCGGTGGTGCCATGCACCGTCTCAGTCTTGACACCCGTGGTCTGCTGCTCCAGAGGAGTAGAGCTGGCGGCGGCGGAAGCTTGTATTCCCAGCTCGGACTCGCTAGATGAGCTGAAATCGTATTCGTGATGATATCGTGGGGCGATCTGACATCCAAGTGTGGAATGAGACATGTTGGGCGCTATGATTGATGACCTACTGGACATTTTCACTGCTTATATTTCCTGAGGCCCTGACACTTAGTGCTTGCTGTGGGTTGCTGACGGATGTACGCTAAAGTGACGCTAGTTCATTTGCAGTGAGATGATTCGACGGTTCCGTCTCCAGTGAACGCTACCTACCTATGTAGTTACCTACCTACCTAAGTAGATAAGCTTCACTCCCGAGGTCTTGAGTTACGGCCGATGTGGCTGATGCCAAAATCATTGCTCAGCATTCTAGGTAAACTGATTCGAGCTATTTGAACGGTTCAGTAGAGTTTCCGCCTGTGAGCCCAACGATCAGAGCTGCGCGTGTGGTTCCCAGATGGTACGAAACCCGAAATCGGTATAGCTTGGTGGCTGACATAAGCCCGGGAGAATCCAGGAACCACCTGAGCACGGATCCGCTCAATCGCGCCGCATGCCAACCGCTCAACTCTCATCATGACGGACGCGGACACCTGTGGCTTCAATTACTGCCTTTGCGGGGAATCGGGCCTTCGGTGCATCGCTTCAGACCCATCTACAGAATAGGCATGTCGGGCAGGGGGCGCAGAGGCGGTCGCAGCGCTAGAGGTGGCAGAGGACGAGGCAGAGGCAAGACGCGAACAGTATGCTACCGCCAAATCGCGAGACAATCGTGAGACAATCGCCACAACCAAACACTACTAAAATATGCGCAGTGGGAGTGGGAAGCATACACGCCTGGCGCCGAGGTGTACGACCAGTTATGGCGCATTCGCAAGGAGCCTGCCACTGTCACCGCACGACTACCTAACGTCTGCCCTATGTCGAACGCACGAACGCGAATACTCCATCGCCGACAGACCGAGGACCGCTTCAAGCGGGAGCTATACACCGTAGAGGTCACATATACGGGCGGACCGGGGAGTGCACGGGACGGTATTGCCCTTACACAGCTTGAGGATGTGGACCTGCAACGCATACTGCAGTTCGTTTCTCCAGCTGAACTGGAACGATATGAAACTGAGCAGTTCAGGCTCGAGGCAGAGGCAGAGGCCATTGCTATGCGCACCGACGCCGAAGACCTGGCGCGTCGCCAACTGCGAAAGAATGCCAAAGGGCCAAACGCCAGCAAAGGGAGCCGCATGCTCAGCGCACTCGCCTTCTCTGTAGAGCCGACCCCACGTTCACGGGGTCGACCGAGAGCCACACGCGGAAAATGCAGGGGAAGGGCGAGAGGTGTAGAGCCAACAAGAGGCCTCGTCGTAAGCTCCCGACAGCTCAAGAACGACATGCACGAGCAGCTGGTAGACAGCGAACCTATGGTGTTCGATCGCACAACCGAACACATCGGACAACCCACGCAGACATCGCCCAACACCACACGCTCGGCTTTTGTCGCCAACAGCGCTCTTTCGGTATCACCAATACCCAGGAGAGTATCCATCTCTGTCCCTCGACGGGAACTTTCAGAAGTTTCTGAACCTTCCGAACCAGAAGATGTGGACTACTTAGCGCTCAGCGACCATGATGCAAAATCTACAAGAGGCGACTTACCATCGCTCGCAATCGAGGTTGGGAATGCGGGCAGCAGTAAAGATCGTCCGTTCTCTAGCCCATCCGGGATCGAGAGCACTCTTCCATGTCAACTTCACCCCATCATACCCGCTTTTTCACCGTCTGCTGATAACGTGCTCCAAGAAGCTCCAACGGCAGCTCCATTTTCCGCGCGAGACTCTGGCTCCCCAGCTCCATTGGATTCCAGAGTGGCGGACGTCCTTCTGCAGACAGCGTCTTCCTCTAATTATTCAGCGCTTGTTGCATCAGACCAAGACGACATAATACCCCCACAACCCGCTTCGCCGCAATTTGAATCGGACGGATACGTCG
This sequence comes from Alternaria hordeiaustralica, assembly GCF_023758085.1. Classification (NCBI taxonomy): domain Eukaryota; kingdom Fungi; phylum Ascomycota; class Dothideomycetes; order Pleosporales; family Pleosporaceae; genus Alternaria; species Alternaria hordeiaustralica. Next base: position 1,639,535 of record NW_026056777.1, on the reverse strand, counting down.
GCAGCCGAATAACATCTATGCGCACATTGTATCCGGGACAACAGTCGCTCGAACACAACAACGAAGACGATGCAGAAGCGGATGCAACGGAAGAGTTTGCTGTAGAGGCCATCGTAGCGCATTTTCACGAGCACGAGAAGGACTACTACCTCGTCAAGTGGGAGGGATACGAAGACAGCCATGATTGGCTTCCTGAAGAAGATCTTGAGGGCGCTGCAGACCTGGTCACTGAATACAAGGAGCGGATTGGATGGAGGAACAAGAAAGTCGAAATAAGATGACATGATGTAACGAATGGGTTGAATGTAGATATGGGCTTCAATCTCTTAGTTCGTCGTCAGAAGACCAGGCATGTTGCCATGTCCCAATGCCTCATCTGCACCGTATCCATGTGCCTGCATCAGACGTTTCGAATTCCATCCACAGGGCCAGTTGAAAGAAGAGTGCGTCTCGAACAGACCCGTGTGTTGATTTGCTTACGTATATTGACTTACCTCCCTTGCTTGTTTCAGATCTGATGATGTCGTCGCAGGATAATGTGGTTCGTGGGGCAACAAAGCTCGTCCCGGTGAACTCGTCAACATTGTAAGTTTGCCACACTGCACACCAACAAGATCGTCCCACCGCGTCATGCTCCTCATCTTCAAGTACTAGTTCCAGGTTCCCATGACGCCCAGGTGAACTCCGAGATGCTCCAAGGATTAGACGTGACGCGAATTGATCGCGCCACACTGCAATGGTCCGCTAGAACCCTGCTCCCGAGGTCTGAAGCATATTGATGATCAAGGCCTTAACAGGCTTCTACGGTAACATAGCAGACTAGGGTGTAAGTTGGTGTATACATTAGATGTAACATATGCAGAACGCGACCGGAGTTCTATAAGCCGCCGGAGCGAGTCACGTGACGCGATGTCTCCAGGGTTCAGCCGAGGTCGTGGCTGAGCTGCGACATGCAACAACACAACACAGCGACCACCGTCACTCTTGTACGCGACACAAGCATGTCGTCTTCTACGCGCTACGCCTACCCCTTTGCCGCCTCTCCCGACATCATTCGCTCGCATCAGAAAGACGCCTACTTCTCCGGTGTGCTTCTCGATCAGCTCTCGACGCTGTTGCGCAAGCTCTATGGCGCGCGCACGTCGCATACGTATGCGTCCGAGACGCGTGTAGCCGGAGAAGTCCTTTACCTCGGTCTGACGACGCTGATAGGGAACCGGACCCTGGGCGAGGAATACACAGACATTGTCCAGGTGGAAAGCGAAAGCGGACGCCTGCCGGCGCTGGGCCGCAGAGCTGGATACATACTCGGCTGCATCTTGGGGCCATATGTGCTCGGGAGGGCATTGCCGGCCTTGAGGCGGCGAGTGCGCGCAAAGCTCGAGGCGAATTTGCGGTGGCATGCACGACAACAGGCACGGGCACAGCATCAGGCACAGCAGAGTGGGAGCAAGACACAGATAGGGCGACCGTTGGGCATGCGCGTACAAAACTACCTACTCCGAAACCTCGACACCATTACATCGCCATCACCCGTGTACGCTCTCTCGTTGGCAACGTTTTACTTCTCCGGGAGCTACTACCACCTCTCAAAACGGATATGGGGGCTCCGGTACATCTTCACGCGCCAGGTGACCGAGGGCGACAATCGCGCAGGCTACGAAGTCCTGGGCGTATTGCTAGTCCTACAGATGGCTGTACAGGCTTACCTACACGTGCACAATACTGTCACCTCTTCGACAGCGGCAGTGGGTGGCGGCCACCCGCAAGGCACATCGGCCATTGTCGGTGGCGGCGCAGAAGTGTCTCTGGATCCCAATGCTTACAGCGCCAACAACGCGCTACTATTCGACGCAGCGTCGGCGGTGCCCATAGCGGCGCCGTCCGACGTGCAAAAGTGGACACAGACACCAGCGTTGGACATGGCAAGATACGAGCTGGAGGGGGAGGAAACAATGGGATGGATTGGCGGCGGCAATCGGAAATGTACGCTGTGCCTGGAAGAGATGAAGGATCCGAGTGTGACGACGTGTGGTCATGTCTTCTGTTGGACGTGTATCGGGGACTGGGCGCGGGAGAAGCCCGAATGCCCGCTTTGTAGGCAGACGTGTCTAGTGCAGCATGTGCTCCCGCTGAGGGGGTAGGCGGGTGGCGTGTACAATCACAATATCTTCTCGGCCTCATCTATCAGTCGCTCTACCTGGAATGCGCTGTCTCCGCGGGTGAACATGTCGAGAAGCTGGCTGCGGCCCTTGCCCTCTTCCGTCTGCACGTAGAACTTCTGCATGCACATGACGAGCCATCTGGCGTCGTCGACGGATACGCCCCTGTTCTTAGTGACCAAGCCCTGGCCCAGGACCAAGTTGTGGGTCTCGGCGAGCTCGTGGTGGAAGGTGACGGTGGTGTGGGGACTGGCGAACTCGCCCCTGAGCTTGAACTCTGCCAGTGTCGTGAACATGAGCGTGGTGGTATCGACGTGCGGGTGGGAGAACTGGAGATAGTGCAGCTCGGCGGCTTGCTGCGTCTGAGGCGGCTGCTGCGAGGCCGATGGGGCGTCGGCGGGTATCTCGCGGGGGACAGGGAGGACGAACGAGGGGTGCTGTTTGGCGCTGCGAAGGAGCTGGGAGAAGGTGGTGGCGGGGACAGCGAAGTGGATGCTCTGCGGGTTGGCAGCGTGGCGTAGGCGCCACAGGGCCTGGACTTCCTTGCTGGGGAGCGCCTGGACTTTGGCGAGGTCGAGGAACGACTTGAGCGTCTTGACGCCCGGCGGCGGGGCCGTAGGAGAGCCTGGCGCAGCGGGCGGCGGCGGCGGAGGTGAGGGCCAGGGAGTCTCGGGCGGCGGCGTCAGGGGCGCGGTTGCGCCGGGCACCATGGCCTGCTTGCGCAGCTCCTCGATCTTGTCCTTGTACTGCTCCTTGAGCTCGTCGAGGTCCTTGAGGCCCTGTTGGCGCGCCTTGTGCTCGAGCTTGTCCCGGTACTTGGCGAGGATGCGCTCTTGCGAGTCGTGCGTGGCGAGGAAGCGGACGTCGTGCACCTGCGCCCAGCGGCGCTGGACGGCACGCGGGCTGGCGAGCGGCTGGCGCAGGGCGTGACGCAGCGTGGGGAGAAGCATGGTGGGCGTCGAGGAAGCAGCAGCGGGGGTGCAGAGTGAAGGGAAATTGCTGCGACGACGACGGCGGACGTGCGCCCATGCCCGCCGCTAGCGCGCGGGAGTAGCCACGGCGCCAATGCTGCTACTGCGACAGATCACGGCATATCGTACATCGCATATCGCATATCGCATATCGCATACCGCATATCGCATACCGCATAGCGCACCGCGCATCGCGCAGACCGCCGACCGCCTATCCATCCCGCCTCCCCTCGTCCGCCTCGACGGGCTGCTGCCAGCGGGCATGGGCGCAGTCAACAGCAAGGCCGGCGACGCAGGCGCCCTCTATCTGCGCGACCAGACTCGATGTAAGCCGCCGCCTCGATCCAGCTCGCCCGCTCGCCCGCTCGCCCTGCTAACCCTCGCGTGCAGTCTCCGTCGCCGCCCTCACCATCACCAACGCCCGCAACCGCACGCTACTCCACGTCTCGCCCAACGCCTTCCCCGCCGCCCGCTATGCCGCCAAGCGCGAGCCGGGCGACGACACCCTCATCGACTTCGTCCAGGACCCCGACGCGCTGCCCTACGCCGATGGCCCGCCCGCCTTCCTGCTGCGCCTGCCCAGCGACGACGAGCTGCTCTTCCACTTCACCTTTGTCCTGCGCCAGCACCTCGCCGTCCCCGCCACCTACACGCCTCCCCCGACTGCCCACGGCGCCCCCACGGGCCTCGTCGACACCCACATCCATGGCCTGACGTTTGTCTTTGCCTCGAGCGAGCGCGACCTCGACAATCTCGTCACGCGCGAGTTCCACGCCAACCCCAACCTCCACAAGAACCCCCAGGTCGAGCTGGTCGGCGACTACTCCACCGCCGGCCACTCGTCGGTCCAGTTCCAGTGGTCGTGGAAATGGACTCCGCCCCGCGCCCCCGAGTCGCGCCCCGGCGGCTGGCGCACCAGCTGCAGTGTGTGTAGCCCGCCTCGTCTGCCACTCCGTCGCCGCAACTGCTGACCCCCTCCAGTTCGTCGAGTATGACCAGCGCGCCCACCGCCTCGAGACGCTGGCGAGCTTCACCGTCTGGGTCCAGAGTCCGTACCATCCCCCGCCCTGCCCCCAACATCCGCTGACTACAACAGACACGCCGCGCCAGCTGCAGAGCCCAAAGTCGCCCTCGCCGCGCCTCGAACTTGGCGTCCCTCCCCGCCTGCGCGTCCCCTCGGCCCAGTCGATAGAGTCTCGCGTCAGCGACTCGGCAGGCGAGGACCGCGAGTGGGACGCGATACCTCCGCGATCGCCCATCTGCGAACCCATCCCCGAGCACAGCCTGGGCCTCGTACCGAGCCACACCACCACACTGGCGAGCGGCACCGCCTCAGTCAAGCTCGACGTCTCACGCCCCGGTGAAGACCTCAGTCAGACCGACGATGGGCCGCTGTTTCGCGCCACGATGAAGTCACTCGAGCAGAAGACGGGCAACATGCGCACCAGGTGGAAAAAGGTCCTCAAACGCGCCGAGTCCGCCATGGAGGCCCAGGTCGCATGCAACAATGCCATGGCCGACCTCATGGACGCGCTCAGAGAGGCCTCGTCGTCCAATGCAAACGCAGTGCAGCCGGCCATTGACCACTACTTTGACAAGATTGCCAAGGAGATTCTGGGCTACGAAAAGTCCAATTCCACAAACATCCAAAAACTCATCATTGATCCCATATACAAGCTTTACAATATCGACATCAAGCAGGCCGAGACGAAACGCAAGGACTTTGAGGAGGAGAGCAAAGACTACTATCAATACCTAGGACGATATCTCGGCCAACGGCAAGACTCACTGAAGGAGAAGAAGCGCGCCGAGACCGACTCAAAATACCAAGCCAAGAGGCGCAACTTTGAGCTGAAGCGCTTCGACTACTCCTCATTTATGCAGGACCTGCATGGAGGTCGGAAAGACCAGGAGGTGCTCTCCCACCTTACGCAATATGCCGATGCCCAAGCCAAACGCTATCTTGAGACGGCGAAGAAGATCGAGACCATGCTGCCGCACCTAGAGGCCCTGAGCTGCGAGGTCAAAGAGGCAGACAAGGAGTTTCAGATCCAGAGGACCGAGCGCGAGGAGAAAAGACGAGCGCTGGAGACAATTAAAAAGACTTTCGATGAGGTACCCGTGCCCTCCCTCACATCTCCCGCAGCATCAACAGGCAGTGTGCCGAAAACAACGTCGAGGTCAGATCCAGAGCCGCCTCCTGGCCGCAAGGGCAGTCTTGTACCCATGTTTCAAAGCACAGTCATGCCGCCCCAGACTATCTCATCTACAAGCATTCCCTCCTCCATAGCGTTACCGCAGAGCCCCGAGGCTACCAAGGCGAGCCTGGCCATGGCGGCCCCGCAGCCGGACAAGTTCAAGGGAATCAGGGATCTCGAAGAAAAGGACCCCGCTGCAATGGCCGAAGCTGGTTCGGGTGCGCACCGCAAGGAAGGTCTTCTGTGGGCCCTCAGCAGGCCCGGAAGCCATGTGGATCCCAAGGGCCTGAACAAGCAAGCCTGGCATAAGTAGGTATAGCCTCTTTCAGTCGGAAGCCTGCTGACATTATCCAGGTTCTGGATCGTCCTTGATCAGGGGAGGCTTTCAGAGTACACCAACTGGAAGCAGAGTCTAGAGCTGCACATGGAACCAATCGACCTCCGCATGGCCTCAGTAAGGGAAGCGCGCAACGCAGATCGCCGGTTTTGCTTCGAAGTCATCACCCCCCAATACACGCGAGTGTACCAGGCAACCAATGAAGAAGACATGAAGTCGTGGATCAGTGCAGTCAACAATGCTTTGCAGACAGCTGTTGAGGCGACAGGAAAATCGGATCGGCCATCAACAGACTCGCTGCCTGGACAGACGCACCGAGATATTGCATCAGTGCTCACGGGTAAGAGTCCATCAATGTCAAGTCATCGAAACACGTACGGCTCCAAGGCACCGGCGCGGCATGCCACCGTAGGTGATCGACCTGGCGGATACCGGCGAGAGGAGGCGTTTGGCGATGAAGGTAAGCTGCTTAGGCAGGTAAGAGACGCGGATTCCAGCAACAAAATGTGCGCAGATTGCGGTACGGAGATCAAGGTGGACTGGGTTTCCATCAACCTCGGCATCATCATTTGTATCGAATGCAGTGGCATACATCGGTCACTCGGCACCCACATTACAAAGGTGCGTTCTTTGACTCTGGATGTCACGTCCTTCACTCCCGATATCATCGAGATACTGCTCAAGATCGGCAACCGCGTCAGCAATTCCATCTGGGAAGCAAGACTGGAACCCGGGCTGAAGCCGGGGCCAATGTCGACAAGAGAGCAAAGGCTGCATTTCATTACTTCAAAGTACGCCGATCGGACCTACGTAGCACCCATAACACCGAACATGTCACACTACGCAAATCCAGAGGAGACGCTTCTAGCGTCGGTTAAGAAGAACGACATTCAGAACGTGCTCTACGCTCTAGCTCTGAGGGCAAATGCAAACGCACGCGACCGATCACGAGGCACACACGCCGTGTTTCTAGCGCTTGCAGCCGCCGACCCAGCATCTCCTTCAGCGACGGCATCACCAGCAAGCTCGCCAAGCTCAGCGGCTCGCCCAGGCACAGCGCAGCCTAGCCGCAAAGCGTTCCCCGTAGCGGAGCTGCTGCTGCAAAACGGGGCCGAGCTGCCAATGCTGCCAGCGCCCATTCCCCTCGGCCACTCGGCACGAAGCTATCTTGACTTCAAGGCAGAGCAGCGTGCTGGCAAGCGGCCGGCACCCATGGTGGGCAGTCAGGCCGCACCCAGCGCAGAGAAAGCTCCGTCTTTGCCGCCCATCATGGCGGGCAACGGCAGCTCTCCGTCGGAACGAGCGCGCGAACGGGATGCGCGGCTGCAAAAGCGAGTCTCGGCGAGCGGAAGGTTGGTCAAGACTCCGAACGTCGACTTGAGTGAAGGTAAGCGCGGCTCGTAGAGCTAGCCGATGCTTACATGTTGTGTCTTGCTGTAGTGTCTACCTTCCCTGGGCGGCGTGCGGCCTGGTGCGATGGGCGTCAACGGGCTGAGGGTGTCCTGGTGCATGTGACGAGACGGATGGGGGCAATCTAGTGCACGTTGGATCAGGCGCATTGCGGTTGTGTTGGATAGACCATGTTTCGCGGGCGGCAACTGGTTTTGTTTGGGCGTGTTGTGTGTGTACTGTAGTGTAATGAGTAATTCACGACGTGGCCAGCCTGCAAGCCAGACGGGCGTGACTGTGGTGAAGTGTTGGCGCGGACCTCGCATGGAGCTAACGGGCCCGTGGACCCCACTCGAGGGCTAGCGCGCACCAAAATTACCTGGGTCGCAAAGTTATCCAAACCGCACCCCGCCGCTGTATTGTAACTACGACTGCAACCATCACCGCAACCATGGCCTCGGCATACTCGAACCTGCCTATGGACGGCGACGACGAATTCGACGAGAGCCAGATCGACTTTACCGACATCGAAGATCAGTTCCAGGTGCGGCTCGACGAGGGGCTCGACGCCTTTGTCGTCATCGACGGGCTGCCCGTGGTGCCCGAGGACAGCAAGGCCAAGCTCGTCAAGTTTGTGCTGAGGAAGCTCAACAGCGTGGGCAAGGTCAAGGACGACGGCGTGCACATGCCCGTCGGCGAGGCGGGCAAGACGGAGGGATATGCCTTTGTCGAATACAGCGCGCCCGCCGAGGCCGTCGCGGCGGTCAAGCAGCTCAACGGGACTGCCCTCGACAAGAGGCACACCATGGCCGTCAACAAGCTTACCGACATCGACCGCTACGGCAAGGAGGGCCGCATCGACGACGAGTACCACGCCCCCGAGATCCCGCCCTTTGAGCACAAGGAGCACCTGCGCTGGTGGCTCGGCGACCCCGACAGCCGCGACCAAATGGCCATGTACCGCCAGGACAAGGTCGGCGTCTTCTGGAACGACAAGGAGGACCAGCCCGAGCAGGTGGTCGACCGCGAGAACTGGACCGAGTCCTTCATCCAGTGGTCGCCCCAGGGAACCTACCTCACCTCCATGCACGCCCAAGGTGTCCAGCTGTGGGGCGGCAAGGCCTGGAGCCGCCAGAAGCGCTTCGCCCATCCCGGCGTCAACCTCGTCGACTTCTCCCCCAGCGAAAAGTACCTCACCACCTGGTCCCACCGCCCCCTCCAGGTCGACGAGAACCACCCCGTCCCATCGCTCTCGCTCGAGGAGGACGGCAAGAACTACATCATCTGGGACATTGCCACGGGCAAGCCTCTGCGCTCCTTTGCTACCATTGACGTCCCTGGCGGCATCGATGCCGAGGGCAACCCGGTCAAGAAGAAGCTGCAATGGCCGACGTTCAAGTGGTCCTCTGACGACAAGTATGTTGCACGCATGACCCAGGGCCAGTCCATCTCCATCTACGAGCTGCCGCGCATGAACTTGCTCGACAAGACTTCCGTCAAGATCGAGGGCGTCATGGACTTTGAGTGGGCCCCCGCAACGCCCCGCAGAGAAGGCATCAAGACGTACGAGCAGCTCTTCTGCTACTGGACCCCCGAGCTCGGGAGCAACCCCGCCAAGGTCGGCCTCATGTCCGTCCCGTCGAAAGAGATTGTGCGCACCCGAAACCTCTTCAACGTGTCAGACGCCAAGCTTCACTGGCAGTCGGAAGCTGCCTACGTCTGCGTCAAGGTCGACCGCCACTCCAAGTCCAAGAAGTCTCTCGCCACCAACTTGGAAATCTTCCGTGTCCGCGAAAAGGGTGTGCCTGTTGAGGTCGTTGACTCCATCAAGGACACTGTCATCAATTTCGCCTGGGAGCCCAAGGGCAACCGCTTCGTGCTCATTACCACTGGCGAAGTCATCCAGGGCGCCGCTGTTGGCCCCAAGACTGCCGTCTCTTTCTTCGCTCCCGAGAAGCTCAAGGGTGGCGCGCCAGGCAACTTCCGTCACATCCGAACCATCGACAAGAAGAACAGCAATGCCATCTACTGGTCGCCCAAGGGACGATTCGTCGTTGTCGCTGCTCTACAGTCGCAGCAGTCATTCGAACTCGAATTCTGGGACATGAGCTTCGACAGGCCAAAGGAGGAGTCCGAAAAGGGCGACAAGGAAGTCAATGCCAACTTGCAGCTCATGGATACGGCCGAGCACTACGGCGTCACCGACATTGAATGGGACCCGACTGGCCGCTATGTCGCCACAGTCGCTAGTGCCTTCCGTCATCGCGTATGTATCATCATCACTATTATGCTCTTTTGTCTCTGCTGACACGCACTAGATGGAGAACGGTTACCACCTCTACGACTTCAAAGGCACGCTGCTCCGCGAAGAAGCCATCGAAGGCTTCAAGCAGCTCCTGTGGCGCCCACGGCCCCCGACCCTCCTCTCCAAGGAGGAACAAGCCGAGATCCGCAAGAATCTGCGCAACTACTCCAAGGTCTTTGATGAACAAGATATTGCGAAGAAGAGCTCCGCCAACAAGGCTGTGGTGGAAGCTCGCCGCGAGATGCTGGATGAGTGGCGCAGGTGGCGCGAAGAAGTTACACAGAGGCTACGCGATGAGGGCGCCGACCTTGAGCTGGCATCTCTCAAAGGTGAGACGCCTGGTCAAGCGGATGATGGACATCAGGAAGAGATTGAGGAAATCGTAGAGGAGATTATCGACGAGACCGAAGAGGTTGTCAATTAGGTGGTCAAATGAGTAGAACCGAGTTGTGTGACAGCAATTTTAACCAGCATGCTAGGAGCACGTTGCTCCGGGCATATGGAATAACGAAGGTTACTAAGCTCACGTCCACTCACATCCGCCTTCTCCAATGTGTCCCTTGAATGGCGTTGCCGGCTTGTTTTTCGAAGATCGATCATGGTGGAATTAGGACTTACTTGCGTTCTACTTCGAGTGCGTGTGATAGTGTAACAATGTGCACACGAAGCTTCAACGCAATGTCAGCAGGAGCTGCAACTTGAAGCAAGGCCTAAGCCGTCGTTTGAGCGTCTGAGCCAGCCTTTGTCTCGCTGATGGTCCGCAGCTCGGGCGTCGCTCTTTGCTTTGATGCTATCTGACAGTTTCCCGGCCTTGCCTTCCGAGACAACGTAATGGTAATGTGTACATAGGCGATGCAATCAGTGACCAAGCGATGTCCTTCAATTGAGGCTTGTATTGAGATGAACTTGGGCTGTATTAAGGGTGCTTACGTGAAGGAGTGGGGACCTGCCTCCCGTTAGACATTAGTAATATGTGAGAGAGCGTTGCTGCGATAACATAGGATCTAAGTGACCGCTACACAGACTCAATTTTACAAGCTTGTACACCTTACACAGACGTGCTATGATAATTATAAAAGTTACAAGTATGTTACAGTCTAGCGATTAACCTATGCAATGTACCCAAACTTACTCTAGACTACGGTAATCTAGCTTATTTTCTCTTCCGCTCTTCTAATTTCGCTCTATAATCCTACTCGTGTTAGTACACTCTAAATCTCGCTCACCCTTTAGTCTCTGTGTGCTTACCTGACAGCTGATCCTTAAGCCCTCTTCTAAGCCGACTCGAGGCTTATATCCTAGCAGTAACCTCGCCTTCGAAATACTAACATAGCGGTCCCGACATCCGTCACTCACAATGCCCCGACTAAGCACACCCTCCGACCCTGTCACCCAGCTAATCCATTCGGCACAATAGCCCAGACACCATGTCAATCCTTCTGGAACCCGGACGTGGAACTTTGGAACATGGCCGAACTCCTTCCACACAGCTATGCAAAGGTCCCTCGCCGTGACCGGCTCGCCGTTGGTAATGAAGATGGCCTCTCCAGCAGCTGTTTGCGAATTTAACAAGTTTCCAACGGCGAGGACATGGGCGTCTGCTATGTTTTCTACGTAGACGAAGTCCTGGAGATTGGTCCCTGTGCCTAGAATAAAGGGTGTCTGGCCGGCTGGGATGCATGAGTGTATCGTAGGGATGCACACAGTGTCGTTGCGACCGAAGATGGGTGCTGAGCGCAGGGCGCAGGTGGCGAAGTCATTCGTATTTGCGGAGAGCACAAGGGATTCAGCGAGTGCCTGCTATGCATGAGTTGGTTATACAGTACGGAGGTGAAGTGTGCGTTGTCGTGGCTAGAGCAGTACAGGGAGGTTTCATACAAATTGGAGGAAGAGCAACGGTGAATCGGCAGTATTCTCTGCACATAGGAAAGAGAACGTGAATAGAGTAAAACTTTGTTACCTTGCTTTGTCCATAGCTCGTATGTACACCTCCCGTGGGCCAATGCTCATCTACATTCCTGAAGTCGCGATCCAACTCGTCCAACACGACAGTCACGCTACTGGTATACACAAAGGCTTTTGTACCGCACTCCCTACTTGCTTCGACAACATTCCTTGTTCCCTCGACGTTTGTCCTGAAGATGGCCCCTTTGCCCTTCATGGAATAGCGCTTCGTCCCCAGAGGGAACACACCCACTGTGTGAATGACGACGGCAGGTCGAGCTTCGGAAAAGACGCTGTACAAGGAAGATGGGTCCAGAATGTCGCAACGAACATAGCGTACAGTGTTGGTAAAGGTGGTGCTACCGAGCGAAGGCGGGTTAACGTCTATGACGGTGATGGCGTATCTTCGGGTGCTCAAGAGTGCGGAGACGACGGCGGTGCCCAGGAAGCCACAGCCACCCGTTACCAGAACGCGTGTTGGCTCCATTACAGCGCATGGAAATTATCGCGGATGTTATTGCATAGAACTTGGTATGTTGTGGTTGCGCGCCGTAGTCGTTGGCGGTCGACGTCGCGGTGGACCTCGGGAAGAGCAGGATACATGATAGAAGCGGGTCGCGTCCGAGGATCGCCGCGCTTTCCCGCTTCGCATCAAACGCTTGTAATGCCAAACGTGCATTATCGTTGCATAGCAAATATACACGTCTGGTATATTATAATTAACTGTACGTCATGCCGGGCAATTTTTAAGCGATGCGAAAGTCTGCAGTTTGTCGCTGGTGTTACACTGCCGCCAAATCAACTTTCCTATAACGTGGACTGAGCAGACAGAGGTTGATAACAGCTATATCAAGCGCAACTCGACGTCCATTTTACGCAGGTGTGCATTTGTTGTAGTGCAAGAATTCTAGTGAGTTGGCTTTTACAGCTTTGAATACCGCCTGTGCAATCTCTGATTGATTTGCGATGCAGGAACAACATCGATCACCAAAGAAAAATATTGCTTGATTGCCGGCGCCATGAGAGTCAACGAAAGCGAAGGCATGTAGTGAAAAGATCTGAACCCATGCTACGAGGCTAATTTTATCTAGCCATCTTGACACCTCGTCTGATCCTTGTGCCTTATAGCTTGCACCATGTCCCCACATACCACGAATGGATGCAAGATGAGGTAAGGCCTACCCAGCCTCCTATCTCTCCTAATATACGGCTGATTAGTGTGTAGGAATTGCAAACGCTTACAGCTTCTGAGCCGCTGACGCTTTCGGAGGAGTACGCTATGCAGTCCTCGTGGCGACGGGATGCAGATAAGTTGACTTTCATCATCTGCACTTCGCCACACACACCGCAAGCACTGTCGGATGTCTCTATACCTATTAGAGTCACTGGCAAGATAGACGACACGCCCAATCGTATGATTGGGGATGTGAACCTGTTTTTGTACCCGTCCGAGGACTGTAACGATGGCGCAGGGGAACAAGGCAAACACGAGACTGGGGAGATGGACGCGGTGGGCGAGTTGGAGATAATGATTGCCCGGCCTGACGCACGAGGAATAGGGCTAGCAAAAGAAGCCCTACAGGCGTTCATCTGGTACATATCTACCTCGCTGCCAGCCATCCTGGACGAGTACGCGAAGGGAGCCAACAACAAAGACAAGCCCAAGTCTCTGAGCTACCTCCGTGTCAGAATCGACAAGGACAACATCCCGAGCCTCAGTCTGTTCAAAACGTTGGGCTTCAGCCAAGTTAGCGAACCTAATTACTTTGGGGAAGTGGAGCTACGGTCAGAGATTGCAAGGCACGGGATAGACAAAGCTTGTTTGTTGGCAAAAAGCGTCTCGTACGAAGACTGATGAACAAACATGTCTGAGATGAGTAAATCAAAAATAGGAGATTGCATGACACGACGCAAAGAAATGTCATTGTTGAAAGCACCTGGCAATGTACACGATATAAAACACACGCTTCCGCTACCGGGTCTCCTGAAGCGCGCAAATACAGACCCCCTCTCCGTCTATTGGTTCGTCTTGCCGGAAGTGTTTGGCTTGGGGACGTGGTCGAGAATGCTCTTGTTTGGCGGTGGCTGGTAGACGATCTTCCTCGTCTTCAGCGGGGCCCACTTGTATCTGTCGTGGCTGTTAGTCATGTGGGTAAAGTGGCGGAGCTGCAAATACTTGCCTCTTGACCCAGACACTGAGGGCGAACAGAACACTGGTGACGGCAAGGACCTTCCAGCCCATCTTCTTACGGTCGTCCATCTCGGGCTCGGCGGTCCAGTTGAGGAACTCGACGACGTCCTTGGCCATCTGCGAAGTCGAAGCCTTGGTGCCATCATCGTATTCAACCAAGTCGTCGTACAGAACACGGGCCATGGCGATTCCAGTGCCGGGGAAGTAGGGGTTGAAGTTGAGGCCTTCCTGGACAACGGCACCAGCAGGCGGCTCCTCGGGGTAGCCGGTCAGCAAGCTGAAGATGTAGTTGCAGCCGCCGTGGCGGGCCTTGACCATGAGGGACAGATCCGGAGGCAGGGCACCGTTGTTGGCAGCGCGGGCGGCCTCGTCGTTCTTGTAGGGAGCGGGCATGTAGTCGGACAGCTTTCCGGGGCGCTTCTCGATTTCGCCCTGGTCGTTGGGCTCTGTGTCGTATTCGTTCTCCTCGGCCAGGGCCTTGGCCTCGTCAACCGTCATGAACTTGCCGACGACGGCGCGGTAGGGCACACGCGAGATGGAGTGGCACGAGGCGCAGACCTCGCGGTAGACCTGGAAGCCGCGGCGGAGACTGTGACAGGTTAGGGGGCGGGCATGTGCGGTGCGGTGGGGAAGACGTACGCTCCGTGGTCGAAGGTCTTGTGCCACTTCTCGTGCTCCCACGGGTATTGGGTCGGGTGGAGGCTGTACAGGCACGACGTCAGTACATGGCCGCGGGCCGGGCTATCTGGGGCGCACTCACCCTTCTTCGGCGGGGGTCATGGCATCGACGTGGCGTCCGTAGAGGTGCCAGTACCAGGCAGTCGAGCCGACGGCGAAGAGAGTCGCTCCGGCGGGCAGGGCGTTGTTCTTCCAGGCCGAGGCGGCGCTGTCGGCGGAGGACCATGTCGAGGCGAAGCGCTGTATCACGCACTGGGTCAGCCAGATGATTCAATGGAAGCGGGGGCTGGCCCGAGTATGGCAGCCGGGCCAGCAGGGCGGCGACGCAGCTTGCGCCAGCTGCCGGGAGATGCTGGGCCATGCGTGAGGCGTACCGGTTTGCTCGAGGCATTGCGGGCGGCGGCGGCGGCGGAGCGTGCCGTGCGCAGTGGTGAGCGAGCCAACATGGTCGTGGGAAGCTGGCTCGGGGCTGGGGGAGACGCGAGCAATGGGTTGGCGGCGATGGTGATGCGGCGGAGAACTGGTGCGAGACCATTTTCCAATTTCCAAGCTAACTAATCCACATCACGTGCGCTATCATTGGACGAGGCTGCCATGACGCCTCCGGACTGTATTTTGCTCTCGCACATCGCCTTGCATGCGAAGGCGAGTGTACTCGAGACGTGCAGGCTGCGACTGGCAGTGCGGCATCACATGGCATGGCAGGCAGTGCAGAGGGTCCCGCGTGGAAGAGACTTCGTCCGTGATACGCAGCAATGTAGCCCTACTTCTATACCCTTTCGCTCATGCAGGAATTGCAAAAGGGCTCAAACGAGGGCTGCTTCTCTCTAGCAAGACTGGCAGTGCCGGGGCAGTGCCAGAACACACGGCGTCCCCAGGAGCGGGAGACGTCGTCGAGCTTCTTGCGTGCTGCCGGAACGCAACGCGACGTCGGCCTGGCTTATATAGTGGACACGGCCCCGATGCGAGCTAGGCTGCATCTGGCCGCGAAGAGAGCGCTGGAAGACGTCGAGCTCTCGCGGCGCAGGGGACAGGTCGCGACACAGCACACGAGAAGCCAGATGCACCGCTTCACCTACCATGGACGTCTTCTGGCCGCTCCCAGCCGCCGACTGAAGCCACGGCGGACGCTACTGCACACGCTCACACCGAACGCGCGACTCTCTCCTCCCCCCACCAACAGCCCTCGCCCGGTCCCTCGTCCCCCACCACCCTCCCGTCACCCTGCCCTTGTCCCCGCAAGGCACTGTTCCCACCGACGAAACATGTGCAAGCACTTCGGCGCAGAGGGCCACGCGTCCATCGACATCACCAAGGGTCGCGAGGTGCTGCCCGCCAACGTCAAGCCCATCCACTACGACCTGACACTCGAGCCCGACTTTGCCAACTTCACCTACCAGGGCACCGTCACCATCGAGTATGTGCCCGTCCGCCCGTATGAGGAGGGCCCTGCTGACACTCGGCCAGTCTAGATGTCGTCGACGACACCACGTCCATTGCCCTCAACACCAACGAGCTCAAGATCCACTCGACCAAGGTCACGGCCGGCCAGCAAGTCATTACCGAGTCGCCCCATGTCGCCACCGACGACGATGCGCAGACGACCACGGTCAGCTTCGACCAGACCATTCCGGGCGGTAGCCAGGCGAAGCTCACCATGGCCTTCGCCGGAGTGCTGAACGACAACATGGCCGGCTTCTACCGCTCCTCCTTCAAGGCTGCCGACGGCTCCACCACATACATGGCCACGACGCAGATGGAGCCCACAGATGCCAGGCGGGCGTTTCCTTGCTTCGACGAGCCCGCGCTCAAGGCCAAATTCACCGTCACCCTCATCGCCGATGAGAAGATGACCTGTCTCAGCAACATGGACGTAGCGTCGGAGAAACAGATCCAAAGCACCATCTCGGGCGGAAGACGCAAGGCCGTCACCTTCAGCCCGACGCCTCTCATGTCGACCTACCTCCTGTGCTTCATTGTCGGTGAGCTCAACTACATCGAGACGAACAACTTCCGCGTCCCTGTGCGAGTCTATGCGCCAAAGGATCGGGACATTGAGCACGGCCGCTTTTCGCTCGAGCTGGCGGCAAAGACGCTGGCATTCTACGAGAAAACCTTTGACAGTCCCTTCCCGCTGCCCAAAATGGACATGGTCGCGATTCCCGACTTCAGTGCAGGTGCCATGGAAAACTGGGGCCTCGTCACATATCGTGTCGTCGACGTGCTCATTGACGAAAAGGTCAGCGGGGCAGCTACCAAGCAGCGCGTCGCCGAGACGGTGCAGCACGAGCTTGCCCACCAGTGGTTTGGTAATCTCGTGACCATGGATTTCTGGGACGGCTTGTGGCTTAATGAAGGATTTGCAACGTGGATGTCGTGGTATTCCTGCAACGTCTTCTACCCTGACTGGAAAGTCTGGGAAGGCTATGTTACAGACAATCTAGCCAGCGCACTCTCGCTCGACTCGCTACGAAGCAGCCATCCCATCGAGGTACCGGTAAAGCGCGCAGACGAGATAAACCAGATCTTCGATGCCATCTCATACTCCAAGGGCTCGAGTGTCATCCGCATGATCTCCAAATATGTCGGAGAGGACACCTTCATGGAAGGAATCCGCCGGTATCTCAAAAAGCACGCCTATGGCAACACAGAGACTGGTGACCTCTGGGCTGCCTTAGCGGATGCCAGCGGCAAGGATGTTGGCAAGGTCATGGACATCTGGACCAAGAAGGTCGGCTTCCCAGTCGTTACCGTCACGGAAGGCACTGATTCCATCCACCTTAAGCAGAACCGCTTCCTCCGCACTGCCGATGTCAAGCCAGAGGAGGATCAAACCCTGTACCCCGTATTTCTTGCGCTGCGGACCAAGGAAGGAGTTGACGAAGACTTGACGCTTTTCGATCGTGAAGCCGACTTTAAGCTCAAGGAACTCGACTTCTTCAAGCTTAATGCGGACCACTCTGGCCTCTACCGGACCTCGTACACGCCAGAGCGCCTACGGAAGCTGGGCATCTCGGCCAAGGAGGGCCTCTTGACCGTTGAGGATCGAGCTGGCATGATTGCCGACGCAGGCTCGCTGGCGGCATCTGGCTACCAGAAAACGTCTGGTATACTCTCGCTCCTTGACAGCTTCAAACACGAAGCAGAGTTTGTCGTCTGGGGAGAGATCACGGGTCGTATTAGTTCCCTCCGGGGTGCATGGATGTTTGAGGACCAGAAGATCCGGGACGCTCTGAAGAAGTTCCAGTTGGAGCTCAGCGCAGAGAAGGCACATGAGCTGGGATGGAAATTCAATGAAAAAGACGGTCACATCGAGCAGCAGTTCAAGGGTCTCATGTTTGGTGCTGCCGGTATCGCTGGCGACGAAGAGATTACCAAAGCATCCTTTGACATGTTCGACAAGTTCAAGGCAGGCGACAAGTCTGCCATTCACCCCAACATCCGCGGCAGCGTGTATGCCATTGTGCTAGCGAATGGTGGGCATGAAGAGGTAAGCAGTGCTACGAGGATGAATGGAATGCAGGCTGACCAGACGCAGTACGATGTCATCGTCAACGAGACTCGGAATGCCGCTACAAGCGACGAGCGCAACTCGGCTCTTCGCGCACTAGGCCGTGCCAAGTCTCCAGAGCTCATTCAGCGCACGCTTGCCATGGCTCTCAGCGACGAAGTCAAGGGCCAAGACATCTACTTGCCCATTGCAGCATTGAGGTCACACGCGGAGGGCTGTCATGCGCTCTGGAAGTGGGTCAAGGATAACTGGGAGGAGCTGGAGAGAAGGCTCCCCCCTAGCCTGAGCATGCTTAGTTCGGTGGTTGCCATTACAACATCAGGCTTCACCCACCGGGAACACATAGAGGACATTGAGGCGTTCTTCAAGGGCAAGAGCACCAAGGGCTTTGACATGGCGCTGTCCCAGAGCATCGACGCCATCAGCGCCAAAGCCGCATGGCTTGAGAGGGATGCGGACGATGTCAAGACG
This sequence comes from Alternaria hordeiaustralica, assembly GCF_023758085.1. Classification (NCBI taxonomy): domain Eukaryota; kingdom Fungi; phylum Ascomycota; class Dothideomycetes; order Pleosporales; family Pleosporaceae; genus Alternaria; species Alternaria hordeiaustralica. Next base: position 1,621,378 of record NW_026056777.1, on the reverse strand, counting down.
TGGTTGAAGGAACACAAGTATCTGCAGTAGGCGCTCCTGTCGGTGCACTGTTGTGAGAAATGGCTGTACAATATAGATGAAGAAATCAAAGACCCATGCCGCCAACGCTATGAATAAGAGTGCGCGATACCCAGGGAGCCGGTGCGTGATGAAGCTAGCATGTACCATGAATCTGTCCAGAAGGGTGGCTACGTCAGCTTGCCGAACGTGGGACCGCCAGTTCGGCCATGGCTCTGTGAAGAGTACAATCGGAACGCCACCACCTCACGTTGACTTTGTGGCGCTCGAGCATTGTATCGCAATAGACACAGCGCCAGCCTCCACGATACTTCCAAGGGTTGTCGGAAGCTCGGTATCGAGTTGCGCGCAGCCGCCAGAGCCGTCATGGCGCAAAGGATGCCGCGATCCGGCACACGCGCAGACGCGAACCCAGACGCAGGCGCAGACGCGCTCGCGCTAGATGACACGGTAGAGCTCGAGCAGTTCCGCCGCTCACCCCATCCATACCTGCGTCACGGAGACCAGACACAGAGGCAGTCACCAGGCCCGACGCATCGCGCCCCTCGGCCCTCGCAGTCGAGACCCTCTTCCGAGCCTCCAGGCAAGACAATGCACGACAAGGACGGCAGGACACGCAGGAAACGGACACCGCACTCCCCGAGCGAAAGCGGCACCGAAGCCGACGACGAGGGCTACAGCCTCGTCAAGGCGCTGCCTGCTCCTCCCCTGCGACCGCACAAAGGCCTCCGCGAATCGCGGACGTCGGGCCCAGACGAATGGGCGAGTCCGCTGCTCACTCCCACACAGATCGACGACGAGGGGAGAAAGCTCTTCGAGGGCTACTTCGCTCGCACCAACCGGACGAGGCGCAAGGGAGACGCATACCACAGCGACGACGACGAGGCGAGGAGGGCCAAGCAAAAGTATCTCCAGCGGCGGCGCAACGAGCTGGTCAGGCGAACGACCGAAACTGCATTGCTCGCGGGCATTGCCACGCTCGCCGTCCGCGGTTGCGACTGCTGGGTCAATTTGCTGGCATGGCATAGAGGTCAGCTCACCCCCCACGCATGGGCCCAAGGTCGTTAACCCGTGTCTAGTAGAATTGTTGACGCACGTTGCAATCATGGCCGGCGTCTTGGGACTGTATCCGCTTCGTCTTCTGTACTACTCATGGAGAAATCACTCTCGTCTCCGGCTTGGCCGTCGAATACATCTACCAGCCGCCTTCGATCCTGCCACCATCCTCTACCCCCCAATACTGCCCGTCCTCATTGCGCTGTCACTCTTTGCCTCATCACCAAAGCCTCTTCTACCCAACATGTTGCTCGGCTTAGCTGCGTTGCCAGCCAGACTTATTCCCTTCAGGAGCGCTACCTTGGGCTACTCTCCTCTGCACTGGCTGGTCTCCATCATGCCCCTGATCGCTGCCGAGAACACCGACATACCGTCTCGGCTGTTTGCACAGACACCATACAAACTCAAGTTACCCCCGCCTAACCAAGGTCTAGATCCCGAACTTCTGGTGACGTTGTTTGCTCTGCATCAAGCGCTGCTACCGCCGCTATACTACCTCACCACTACGAGCCTTCTACCAGCAGAGCTGCACCTGCTTTCAATTGGGCTTATCAACCTCCTCTTGTTCTCAGACACCCCTCAAGCAGCCATACTCGGTGTCTTACTGTGGCTAGGCGGGCTGGGGGTGTTTTTGCTCTGCGGCAACATCTTGAAGTGGGGCGTTGCACTTGCACGCATTCCGCGATGGAGGCTTCGACGTGCTGGCCAAGTCATTCGAGCTCGACAGAACTTCTTGCAGGTCTTGACCCGTAGTCTGGGATCCAAACGCGATGGAAGCGATTCCTGGAAAGATGTGAGTGACAGTGATGCGGATGAAGAACCCAGATTCGACAGGCCCCTCCAAAAGACCAAGAGCCTTAAAGTCAACGTTTTAGACTCGGTCAGACACATCCGACCCTGCATGGAGGGCAGCGAGCCGCGGTCCGCCGCCGAAGCGACAAAGACTGGTTTTCAGCAGTCTACTTCTGCAGCAGGGTCCACTCCTAACAGTGGACGTAAGCGTAGGAATACCCTCCCAGTCCTCGTTGCTGAAGACCATACGTCACAGCATCGATATTCGAACCGAAGACAGTCGGGATCGATTGTGCAGTCTTACTTATCGCTCACGCCCACCGAAGCTACCAGGAGGAAGTGGCTCTACGCTGGATACTTCTACGTGATTGTGGTAGGCCTGATACTGGGACCAATTCGGTATAGTATCGGCAAATATGCTCTTCACCAACACGAACCTTTTGGATGGGCCATCAGCTACCTCTTCGGCAATGTATCACGCGTGCGGTGGGAAGTGTTCACGTGGGATTTGAACTGGTGGGTTCCTCTGCCGACAAGACGGCACGCAGATGACATGGCCCGGCTCACACACTATCTGTCGTTGGCGGAATATGTTCGTCGCATAGTACTGGGAGAAGCGAATACGCGTCTCTTGCTGTGCGTGTACTGTGCAGGAACCATACTCGCTGGCCTCGTAGCGGTCTTTTCGCTTTCTGCAGTGGTAGAAGTCGACACACGCAGAAAGGTGTTCCACGGCACCATGGTGGCGATGCTCCTGCCGACCATCTTCATCGACCCTTGTTTTGTTGCGCTGGCGCTTGCACTGGTACTTGCGATATTCCTCCTCCTCGATCTGATTCGCGCCTCGCAGCTTCCGCCGCTGTCCAAGCCCATTGCCAGGTTCCTGACGCCGTACGTGGATGGCCGCGATCTCCGAGGCCCCGTGGTGGTGTCGCACATCTTCCTCTTGATTGGGTGTGCGATCCCGCTGTGGCTATCGCTCGCAGGAGTGGAACGGGCTGGCGAGGAGCCGTGGCAAGGCTGGGAGGTGGAAGACAGGGACGTGAGTATGGTGGCGGGAGTTATATGTGTGGGCATGGGCGACGCAGCAGCATCCCTCGTCGGGCGGCGCTACGGGCGGCGGAAATGGCCCTGGGCAGGCGGCAAGTCCCTGGAAGGGTCCTTGGCGTTTGCAGTCGCAGTGTCGGCTGGACTCGTGGTAAGTAGAGTGTGGCTCCGCGTCGGGTGGGAAAGCGGTGCGGCAGGGCACAGGACAGAGGGCGAGTGGGCTCACGACGCATTGCTCACGCTGGGCAAGGCGGCTCTGTGCGCGACGGGCGCAAGCCTCAACGAGGCGGTCCTCACAGGCGGCAACGACAACGTGATCGTGCCAGTGATACTATGGGTGCTTGTGAGGGGTGTCAGGCTGTAGGCAGTCGACGCCGCCGCATCAGGCGGGCTGCAGGTACGGCGTAGATAGACGGGTCGACCCGACCATGAAGCCGGCCACATGGTCGTTCGCGCAGGGGAGCATGACTTGCATTCAGAATGCGCGCGACCAGACAAGAGGCATGTTGGAGCGTGCAGGCGGGCGATGTGGTGCTAGCGCATGAGGGGCACGCGTCGTTATCAAGCATCCCGGCCGGCTTCCTGCATGTGACACGCGCACGCCTGCCTCGAGCCACGGCGTCGGCCTCTTGTACTGCCTGTGGTGCTCCTCGCTCCCCCGACACGCTGCGCTCGCGATACCCTACATACTCTCCCACTCGTCTCTGCCGCCCTGCGCCGAACCTCTTCTCTCCCGCGCCCAGCTGCTCGTCGCGCCCTGCATCCCCGTCCCTCGGCCATCCATCACCACCATCGGCCGCCCTCGACCACCGCCCACCGCCCACCGCCCGCCTCCCGCCAGCCCATGTCCAACGCCCTCACGGCCGCGCTGTACCCACGTCTTCGCTGGTAGCTGACGCCCGGCTGCTCAGCCAGCGCCGCCGACCATGGCAACACCCCCCAACCCGCTCGCCCCCAGGCGGTCGGGCGCGTCGCCGCCAGTGTCGACGCCCGCAGCCACGGGCTCGGAGCAGGTCATCGGAAAGTTCAAGCGCCTGCATCACATTGGCAAGGGCAGCTTCGCCGAAGTCTACCGCGGCATTCACATTGTACGTTGCTGCCCTCCCTTGCCCGGGGCGTGCACCGAGTGCTAACTGTCTCGCCGCACAGGAGAAGCGCCAGTCCGTCGCCATCAAGTCGGTCAACATGAACAAGCTCAACAAGAAGCTCAAGGACAACCTCGTCTCGGAAATCTCCATTCTGCGCAGTCTGCACCACCCGCACATAGTCTCGCTCATCGACTGCCACGAGACGCCGTCCCGCATGCACATCATCATGGAGTTCTGCGAACTCGGCGACCTGTCAGCCTTTATCAAGAAGCGCGCCGACCTCGTAAACCACCCGCAGACGCAGCGCATGATAGAAAAGTACCCGAACCCGACCGTTGGCGGCCTGCACGAGGTTGTCGTCCGCCACTTTGCCAAGCAGATGGCGAGCGCCCTGGAATTCCTGCGGTCCAAGAACTACATTCATCGTGATCTCAAGCCCCAGAACCTGCTCCTCAACCCCTCCTCCATCTTTTACTCGCAGAGTGGCACCCTCGAACGCATGCCTCTGGCTGCCAGCGCCAATTCCTTGATACCCGCCACCGGCATCGCCTCGCTGCCCATGCTCAAGATCGCTGATTTCGGCTTCGCTAGAATTCTGCCGACTACCTCGCTGGCCGAAACCCTGTGTGGCTCTCCCCTCTACATGGCACCTGAGATTCTGCGGTATGAAAAGTACGACGCAAAGGCCGACCTGTGGTCTGTGGGAACTGTGCTCTTCGAAATGATGTGCGCCCGGCCGCCATTCAGGGCGAACAACCACGTAGAGCTACTGCGCAAGATTGAAGAGCGCAAGGACCAGGTCAGATTTCCAGAAGGCCTCGTCTGCACCAGGGCCATGAAGACCCTTATCCGCGCACTCTTGAAGCGAAAGCCGACCGAACGCATGTCATACGAGCATTTCTTCTCAGATGCCGTCATTCGCGATGAGATTCCAGACATGGTCGATGAGGACCTTCCGGGTTCTATGCAAGCGTCTGAGCGCATGCAAACCTCCGTATTAGAACCACCCATTGAGCCACCCCAGCGAGTCCACAAGGCGCCCCTCGAGCTGGAATCCAGGCCTACTGACAGTCCATACTCGATCTCGACCAGGGACAGGACGACAGGCCTTGGGACAACACCACCTTCACGGCCGGCTTCTCGACCTGTATCCGGCAACTTCTCAGGCACTCCACCGCAATATCTGCCTGCAAGACGAGCTAGTAACGCCCCTATTGAGCCCAACGACGGACGCACTCCAACGCGTGAGCATCGTCGGCCTACGCTCACCAACGCTGCAACCGCACCAGGACGTACTGCGACGCTGCAAGACCAGACGACAGCACCTACTGCCACCAGCCACAGGCGCAAGTACTCTCGCGACGAACAAGGCCCGCCATACATCGGTCTCAAGGAGCACCTGGATCGCGAGCGAATCCCACAGAGGACGGAAGCAAACGTGTTGAAAGAGGCGGCAGAGCGAGCAGCACAAGATAACGCGCTTGACGAGGGGTTTGTCTTTGTGGAAAAACGGCGTGTGGAGATTGACGCACTGGCAGACGAGATTGCGAATAGTCCACAAACACAGCGGGATCGTCCCCTCCACCGGGAAGCAGCAATGAAGCGACGATCGACAACGCAAGGGTCGCCAACATCAACCACTGGCGCAGTCCCCTCGAAAGCCATCCAGATTCAGCAAAAGCCTACCATTACGCACCAGCGCACAGCTTCTTACAGCCGGCGACAATACCGCCCAAGCTTTGAAACCGCCACCTCTGCTCTTTCCAAGGCTATGAACATGGTCAATATCCGAGGGCTTGGTCTGTCTCCGCCGGTCATGAAGGGCGTCTCACCCCCACAGGGCTATTCCGCATTCCCAGCCTATCCCACTGCGCAAAGCAGCATGCTAATGGTCGGCGATGGAGGCAAATCCGTTGGCAAAGATGAAGATACCATGACGGTCAAAAGGATTGAGGATCTGGCCCAGCTCAGCCACGTTGTATATGGCTTCGCTGAAGTCAAATACAGTCAGCTTGTTCCGGTTGCACCAAGCGACCCAGCTTTAGGAGTCGGTTCCACTGGCGTTGCTCGCAAGCCCAACAGCGATGTGATCGACGATGACGATGACGACGAAGATTTGACGCCTGATACTATTCTCATCATTTCCGAGGAAGCGCTGGTACTCTTCGTCAAGACGTTGGCAATGTTGAACAAGGCTATGGACCTGACTGGCAGCTACTGGAATCGCGCCCGCCGTAATAGTGGCCCCGACGGAACAAGCCGAACCAATGCAAAGCTGGGTCAGGTGGTCTCATGGATGCGAGATCGATTCAACGAATGCTGCGTCAAATCTGAGATTGTCGCACGTAAGCTCAAGCAGGCACAGGGGCAGCTACCGGCAGATCATCCAAGCCATCCTCACAATCAATCGGCGGCATCCAGCTCTGCAACTGCTGTAGGTTCCGCGGAGAACATTCTACTTACGACTGGTGTTACCGCTGAGAAACTATTATATGACCGGTCGCTAGAGATGAGTCGCCAGGCAGCCATTGATGAACTCACTGGACACAACCTGGCGGACTGCGATATCAACTACTGGACTGCCATCACGATGCTTCAAGCTGTTCTTGAAGAGGAAGAAGAATCGTCCAACGAGAAGGCTGATGCCGAGGAGATTAATGGCCTCGACGGCGAAGATCGGCGCTCGATCCAGAAGCGTAAGTCTCGCTACAGTGTCCCCAAAGTGTACCCAACTAACCAACGCAGTCCTTGAACAAATGAGAAGCCGGCAACGGGCTCTTAAGAAGAAACTCGACGTTGTCAAGACTCAAAAGCGCACTTCTATCACTAGTGCGCCTGCACAACATTCCGTGGGACGCAGCTCTTCTTCCCAAGGTGTCGCAAAGTAGTCATGCATCGTACAAAACCACCTTATCAAGTATCAAACTTACAACTGCTTGTTTTCGCACCTAGGGACGGCACTATCCTTACGAGCCCCTGCTCTCTGTGTATGGGTTTATCATTCGGTATTCTTTGCGTGGTTTGGGACAACGGGGCGTCATGAAAGGCATTGGCGCACTCGCATTCGTTCGCATATGATACCAGGATCTTGAATAGCAACGACGTGCAATTTTTCTCATTATCAGGCGTTTGAAATGAATAGCGGGTTCAGGCGCACGGTTGGGTTGGCATTCTGCTATGGAGGGACAGTGCTTGCATTGGTTGTGGGCTGGCCTTTGAAGCAATAGAACGTGTATCGAGACTTGCACGAATTATTAGTAGCTGGGGAATAACAAGAAGTGGTCAGTGTATCGAACTTGCAGACCATGCAGCAGACATGAAATGTGACACCTGCAGTCTGAATTCCCTGTTTACCATCATACGCGCAACCTCAGGTAGTGCCAGTAGATACCGGAGCTTTGCAAATGTTCAGCCCACATGACCATCCAAGCTAATGTACAAGCATGACGTTGCTCCACGCCATGAGCTCGGGCGTCCGTCTCGAGACCGCGTTTTCAAGAAATGGAAATGCTTATGATCTTAATATCCTCCTCCGGCTTCTCTTTGTATACTTTGGTATTCTCGATTTTGTGAATAACATCCATCCCAGCAATCGCTCGTCCGAAGATGGTATGCTTGTTGTCAAGCCAGGGCTGCATACATGTCACAGTCAGCGCACCGCCTCATCGTGAAACTGAAAGTAAACGAGAAGACAAGGACTTACCGTCTTTTCGGTGGTAATGAAGAATTGACTTCCATTCGAATTTGGGCCGGCATTCGCCATGCTCACTGTGTAGGCTTTGTCGTGTCTCAAGTTGGAGAACTCATCTGCAAACTCCTTGCCCCAAATACTCTCTCCACCAGTGCCGTCACCAAGTGGGTCACCAGTCTGTATCATGAATTTGCGGATCACGCGGTGGAATATGACGTTGTTGTAGTAGTTGTTGCGCGCGTGTGTGACGAAGTTTTCCACGGCCTTGGGAGCGGCGTCCGGGAAGAGACGGATGGTAATATCGCCGTAGGTGGTGTGGAGAGTAGCTGTAGTGCCTGTTGCGGCGAGTGCTTTGTCGTCTCTTTGTTTGCTGGAGGCAGCAACGCGAGGCTTTTCGTTCTGCACATCACGGGTCGACTTGGTAGCGCTGGCATCGTTAGTGTACATGTAGAAACGGACCTTGCCAGAACCTGTAGTGACGAGCATGGCATCTCTGGCCTCGGCTTCCTGTAGTAACGGGTTCTCGCTCGCTGCCATTTCGACAGTGACAACACCCTTTTTCTCTGGTTGCCCTTGGTAGAGGCACAGCCATAGCGGTCTGATGGATTCTTCCTGGCCGTACAGCTTCACAAGCTTGTTGGTCAGTGTGTTGATCACTTTGACGCCGTACATGCTGCCGTATAGGATGAAATTGCTTGTCTCATCAAATGTCACATTCATGCGACACCTCGTCATAGGCTGGTCGAGCTCTCTTTCGATGGCTATGCGTCGACCAAACTCCATGTCTTCCAGATGCTGGACAGCGGTACCAGCCTGTTGCATGCTGGTGATGGTCTCGATTGATTCGTCGTACGTGCGATGAAGTTTGCCGGTGGCAAAGTCGAAGACGCGGACCTTGCGATCCGGGAATGAAAGCGTCGCAAACTGCTTCCCCGTGGGAGATATGGTAAGCGACGAGGGCACACTTTTTGACTTCTTGAAGTCGAACAGACTGGTAGAGCTCTTCAGCCTCCAAACATTGTCTGGCTTCTCAAAGTTTCCATTGGGCCTCCAGTATTCCACCATACCACCTTGATCGACGCTCACAACACAGTCGAATTCGCTATTGTATGCCATTAGGTTCACTGACGCCCTGTGAACGCTCCTGAGCATGTGTAACGGCTCTGGATTCACCCCTCTGCCATCGTAAATGCGGATCCAACTGTCTTCTTCGGAGCTGACGGCCAGTTGAGGAAAGCTTGCGCCTCGGCCGTGCAGCCAGCAAACCGCTCTAGGCGTGTACTCGACGCTCAGCATGGCCAGCAGATCGAAGGTGACGACATCGAAGATCTTGATTGTCTTGTCCGAGCCGGAGGTAGCAAAGCTACGGCCGTCGGCGCTCACGTTGACAGACTTGATCTCGCCGGTATGCGCCCTGAATTCTTTGACAAACTCTACGCCGCCAAAGTCCTTTTTCCAGAACTTGACCACGCCGTCGACAGAGCTCGTTATGAGGAAGTCGGTGTGGGGGGTAAAGGTGGTAAAGCACAATTGCTCGCGGTGCATTAGCGATTTGGAGTAGCGGGTCGCGCCGGGCAGCGCAGCGACGTAAAGCTTCTCGTAGGGCAGTTTGCGCTTTTTTCGCTTCGGCGCTGAAGACGGAAGGGCGGGACCAAAGTCATCGTCGGAGGAGGAAGTATCGTCTGGGGAGGTTGTTAGGAACTTGACGCGCAACGGATGCACAAGGGACATACCGTCGTCCAGAGCCTGCACAGGAGCTTTCTTTGCAGAGACGGCGCTGTCAGCCTCCATTTCGGTACGCGAGCGCTTTGCCTTGCTCGGCGACTGAGACCCGTCCATTTCCATCATGGGCATGCAATTGAGACCGCCGGGGTGGTGCGGGTTGGTTGTCGCAGGCCCAAGCTTGGGATGATCGAATGATGCCGCGTCTAAACGCGTGACGTTGCACTATCACACGCGCTTGTCGGACAGTCGGAGAGTTTTGCGGGATACGTCAGGTACGCTAGCACGCCGTTCACGGGTATCCATGCATTGTGATCACGCCTCAGCAGAATACTGTTGTCATGTTCGCAGACGGTGTGGAAAGCCCACCCATTGCTTTCTTTTCTCTTGTTTCAATTTCAAGTGCTATCATAACGCAAGGGCATCGCCTGCTCTTCTGGCGCTGTGCGAGGAAATGTATGTACGCATTGGGCTCATCACGAATCGGATAAACAGAGTGGGGCAGACGAATCATTGCTCCAGCCTCTTTCTATGATGCTATCGTACATGATGCCCATGGCTAATCTTCACATCATCATTACCATCCAAGCGTAGGTGCTGGCTCATAGCTTCTGGTAGTCCAGCTTGCCCTCTAGCTTCTTCGACTCGGCCATCTTCCGCACTGCCTTGTTGAAATCGTCCTGGTTGATCGAGTCTCGGTAGTCTTTGATGGCGAAGAGGCCGCTGCGATGTGTTAGCCATGTCACAGTTACACGGAAGAGACACTTACGCCTCGGTGACAACGTTGCGAAGGTCGGCACCGTTCATGCCATCGCTCATCTTCACAATGCTCTCGAAGTCGATCTCGCCATCCGTCACTACGCTGCCAGAGTGAATTTTCAGAATCTCGAGACGGCCCACTTCGTTGGGTAGGGGGATTTCGAGTTTGCGGTCAAGACGCCCGGCGCGAAGCAGAGCGGGGTCGAGCGTGTCGGGTCGGTTCGTCGCCATGATGATCTTGGTCTGCCCTAGGTAGTCGAAGCCGTCGAGCTGGTTCAGCAGCTCCATGAGGGTTCGCTGAATCTCACGGTCTGCCGACGTTCCCTCGGAGAAGCGACGACCGCCAATAGCATCAATCTCGTCCATGAAGATGATGCAGGGCTCGTGCTCCTTTGCGTACCCAAACATCTCACGGATGAGACGCGCCGATTCTCCGATGTATTTGTCGACAATGGCAGAGCTGACGACCTTGAGGAAGTTTGTCTCGAGACTGCTCGCCACGGCGCGTGCCAGGAGTGTCTTGCCCGTGCCTGGCGGTCCGTAGAGTAGCACTCCCTTTGGCGGTTTGATGCCTACCCGCAGAAACAGCTCGGGGTTCTTCAACGGCAGTTCGATGACCTCGCGTAGCTCCCTAATCTGCTCGTTCAGGCCGCCGATGCCGCCGAAGCTGACCTGCCCTGGGTCTTCGAGCGACATGTTGTAGACGAGCGGGTCGACTTCGCGGGGAAGCATGCGCATGATGGTGAGTGTCGTCATATCGAGGGCCACGCGTGTGCCTTGCTTGAGCTTGGCCTTGTCGACCTTGGACCGGCATCCGACGACGTAACGGGGCCCCGAGGATGCCTTGACAATGACTGCGGCGACGTTAGTGTGGCGTCTTTTGGCAGGATGCACACGTGCACGTACATCGCTCCTCGTCCAACTGCTTCAGCACCTCTCCTATTATCTGGCCGACGCTCTGCAGCGCCTTGATGTTGTCTTCGGATACGTCGAAGTCGTGCTGCAGGCCCTTGATGTCCAGTCGCAGCGCCTTGAGCTTGGCCTCCCATTCTCTAGACTCGAGCAGCTTGGACTTGTAGGCCTCGAGAGCGTGCTCGCGCTCCTGGTCGCCGCTTCCGCTCATGGTGGACATGTGCGGCGGCGTGGGTGACGTTGCGGAGGAGCGGCGGCGTGTGGAGGCGGAGGTGATGGCACGCGTGAGGGCGGCGGGCGGTACTTTAAGGCAGCCGAGTTTGCTGCAGAGTCAAGACGGCGTGAATGTGTGCGCAGCCAGCGAAAGGGTCTATCCGCGTTGGGTGGAGTGAGTGTCGGAATGGGAGACGTCGGTGGTGATGGCCACGGCGATGGCCTTGGTGTTGTCCATGTATGTGAGCGAGCTTGGACCAAGACGCCATTTCCGCGGCGAAAGTTAGCCTTCGAAAAAAGTTGGCCGATCAAATTCCTGCAACCACACCCGCAACCGCAATGTCGTCGTCCTTCTTCACCGCGCCGGCCTCACAGCGGAAACGCAAGCGCAGCGAAGCCACCGCCGGCGCCCCGAAACGACGCACCACAGACGCGCATGCTCGCCGCATGCAGCGCGAGGAGTCCATCAGCGGCAGCGACACATCCGAGGGCGACGGCGCACCCACGTTCGACGGCGGCGACGATGCAGACAGCGGCTCTAGCTCTTCGGAAGACGAGCACGAGACGGCGGCGGACAAGCGCCTCAGGCTGGCCGAGCGCTATCTCGACAACATCCGCAACGAGGTCGAGGAGGACGTGGGCTTCGACGCCGAGCAGATCGACAAGGACCTGATCGCCGAGCGGCTCAAGGAAGATGTTGCGGAGGGCAAGGGCAGGATACACCGGTCCATCGCTGCTGAGCTTGGGTTTGAATATGCATCACACGCCACGGCCTACTCAGGGCTGCAAAAAGCCACCACCGGATGCGCTGTCAAGCTGCCGCACGCCTGGACCATCAGCAAGGATCTCGTCGTCGAGAAGTGGGCAATTGCAGACCCGAGATCGTATGCGCCCGACCCCAACCGACCGTCCAACCTGACGCCGCGCACCACTCCCAAGAGGCTCCTGTGGCGCAAGGGAAACAAGAACAAAAAGGGCGACCGCGCCTTTCTGGGTCACACGGGCGAGATTGTGTCTATAGCCATCTCCGACTCGGGAAAGTACCTGGCCACGGGCGATGTGCATGCGCGTCTGGTCATCTGGGACGCCGACACCCTCACGCCCCGACACCTCTTTACTCGCCATCGAGATGCCGTTCTCTCACTGTCCTTCCGGAGGGGCACCGAGCAGCTCTTCTCCGGCGGCGCAGACCGAGCAGTCATTGTCTGGAGTGCGCCTGAATCTGCGTACATTGAGACACTGGTCGGACACCAGGACGCCGTCATTGGTGTCGCAGGCGGGTTGGAGATGAACCAAGAGACATGCGTCAGTGTAGGCGCCCGCGATCGCACTGCGCGCCTGTGGAGGGTCGTCGAGGAAAACCAGCTCGTCTTCCACGGAGGCGGTACAGCCAGGCAAAAGGGCTTGGACAAGCTGCGCAAAGGCCGATTTGGCAAGACTGTTGACGGAGACGACAAACAGGATCAAGACGTCGGCGCCAGCCTCGACGACGATGCGCCCATGGCATATGCCGAAGGCTCCATCGATTGCGTCGGCCTTCTCGACGCCGGCTTGTTTGTCACAGCATCGGACAATGGAGCCTTGTCGTTGTGGTCTGTCAACCGGAAGAAGCCCCTTTTTACATATCCACTTACCCATGGCCGCGATCCACCGCTCTCGCCCGAGCAAATGTCAGCCAACGACGACGCCGCAACATCGACAAAGCCCGGTCCGCGGCTACCGCGCTACGTGACTGCGCTTGCTACCGTTCCCTTTGCCGACTTGATCCTCACAGCGAGCTGGGACGGCTGGATACGCGCCTGGAGGATTACAGCCGACAAGAAGAGCATTGAGCCCGCGGGCAAGATAGGACGTGTGCCGATTGCGGAAGACGAGTCCATGGTCAATGGCAGCTCTAGGGACGATGCTATTCTCATACGAGGCATTGTGAATGGTCTTGCAGTTCAGGAGAGAGGAGACAGAGGCAAGGATGGGCTGTGCGTGGTGGCTGCCGTGGGCAAGGAGCCCAGGTTAGCCAGATGGATGTCTGCAAAGGCCAAGAACGGCATTCACGTTTTCGAGGTACCGAGAAGAAGCCTGGCAAACGGCACAACTGAGGGCGAGGAGGAGGGTTAGGAAGCATAGGCGAGAAGTCACTTGCATTGCGAGGCGTTTGTGGATGCATATTAGATACCAATTCTCATGACGCATTTAGTGACGACTTATGGTCGCCTTCTTACACTGGGTGCAGCGAGACTCGGTCTCACAGATGGCTAGGGTATGCGTGATGAATGGCTCTGAGCTTGCTGTCTTGACGTTGGGTGTCGTGATGGTGGGCGGGAACTCGTTGCACGCCAGGCCCACAGCCTAGGCCAAGTCGACTGCCGCAGCGGTGACGTTGGTGTCGAAGAAGCAAGCAGTGGGCGCTACACGTGGCCGTTGGCATGAGTGCATTTGAGTCGGGCAGCCAGGCGGTCAGTGAGGCTGCTGAGCTGGACACGTAGCCGCCTAGACGAGGCGTGGATAACTCGCAGCAGTGCGAGGCGGGTTGGGTGAGGTTAAGAGGCAGATGGCCGTCGTCGTCGTCGGACTCCAGCTGCGTCTGCCCACGGCTACATCCACGGCCCGTCGCCAGACCATGCACGCGTCGGCACACAGCTTTGCCCGACATCTGCATCAGAGTTGGAGAGTTGGGGCAGCATCGCCTTTTCCGTGTTGGCCAGGTGGACGCGCTAGCACCACGGCAGCGGCCCAACCCAACTGCAGTGCTGGACTCGCTTCACCCGCTCAGCCGCCCAGCACTCTCTGCTCTCCTGCCCGCCCCAAGACAGCGACTGTCCCGCACGACCGCCGTCTGCCGGTCGCACCCAGCGTGTGTCGTTGCTGTAACTGCTGTACAGACTGTTGTAGTGCAGCGCTTCTGGCCCTCGCGCCCGCACTTCGCAGCCCCTCGACTGCTCCACCTTGGCCGTTGCATTGCTTCCCATCCCCGCCCCTCCCATCCCATCCATCCCATCGCCCGCACCCCGCCGCCCGGACAAGGTCATGCCGTTAGTCCTAGCCCATCTGCCCCACGGTCGCGCCCTGCCCCAGGCTGCGTCGCGCCGCTATCATGTCAAGGGCGACACTAACGTGGCCATCAGACTCCGGAAGGGAATCACTGTCAACAACCACACGGGCGCCTTCGAAGACGACGACGACGACTTCACCGACGACGACTCGGCCGGCATCCAGGTAGTCTCGGCCAGCGAGGACGAGTACAGCACCTCGGACGCGACCGACGAAGACGCCGAGGAGGAGCAGAGCGACGACGACATCCCAGAGGACGACACAGACGACAACGAAGAGGACGAGGGCTCGTGGGACTACATCGACGAGATCAACCCTTCCGACTCTGCCTCGCGCCCTCGCCTTGTCCACCGTCAGCCTGCGCCGCACCACGCGATCCCCCCACCTGCTGTAGCCCCCCCGCGAGCACCTCGACCCAAGCCCTCGCACCGCGACCGAGCCTCTTCGCGCCACGCAGCCCCCGTACCAGACCCTCCCTCGCGCCTCCCGAGCCACAGTCGCAGCCGCAGCCGCAGCAAGCTGGAGCGCGCACGCAGGCCGCGGCGGCCAAGGCCCCAATCCGTCCACCACCAGGACCCTCTCGACGGCGAGGATGACGACGACGACTACCCATACGCCCCGTCGGCCCGCCCTGGCCACCCTCCCGGCCATCCCAGTGCTGGCTGGGGCCACATTCCCCAGCATGCCCCCAACGGCTACGCCCCAAGCTTGATGTCGGATCCACGCTTCCCATATGCCTTCCCCGGCGGCGGCACCCAGTCGCCTGCGGGCCAGCTGGTTCCGTTTGGCCACGACACACACGCCGCCTATGCTCAGAATCCCTTTGCGCCCAATGGACAGAATCCCTTTACCCAGGGCCCCCCTTCGGCTGCAGATCCGCGAGCCGGCTACTTTCCCGAATACCAGGACTCGCGCCATCAGGACTCGCGTCCGCCACGCAGAGGCCATCGCAACTCCATGCCGCCAGCGCCCCCGGGGGACATGATGCCTTATTCGCCAATGGGCTACTACCCACCATACGGCGCCCCACCGTATGGCATGCCGCCTCACATGTATCCGCCTTATGGACATGCACAGCATCCCTCCCCTCCGCCGCAGCACCCTCCCTCGAAGCGCCCTACCCCGAAGCCCCAGCCCGAAGAAGAACACCATCCGCCCGCCGCGCCTGCTCCACCCCCACCACCCCCACAACCCCAGCCCCCTCAAACTCCGGCTATGCAGATGCAGCTCCAGCCAATGCAGCAGCCAATGCAACAGCCAATGCAGCAACAACAGATGCAGCAGCAACTCATGCAGCAGCCCATGCACCAGCAGCTCATGCAACAGATGCACCCCATGGCCATGATGCCTCCGCCACCGCCTCAACAATCTCCGCAACCCGACCCAAAAGAAGAGGGCATGCTCTCCAAGCTTGAGAAGCTCTTGCTAGGCAAAGAGGAGGAAGAGAGAAAGGCAGCCGAGAAGGCGAGAAGAGACGCCGAGCTGGCCAAGTTTGATCGCCTTGAGAACCTGCTCATCTCTCAGCAAGAAGCCAAAATAGAGAAGGAGAAGGCAAAGAAAGAGGCGGCTGAGAAGGCTGCACAGGAAGCTGCCGAGGCAAAGAAGAGGGGCGACGAGGATAAGCTCGCCAAGCTCGAGAGCCTTATCCTTGCCCAGAAAGACGAGCAACTCAAGCGTGAGGCGGCCGCGGACGCGGCTCGTGCAGCCGAAAAGGCAGCCGCAGATGCAGAGGCCACCAAGATTGCCGAGGAGAAGAAAGCCGCTGCGGAAAAGGCAAAGTCACTGCTCGAAGCAGCGCAAAAGGCACGCGAGGAGGCCGAGAAGAAGGCGGCCGCGGAAGCCGAAGAGACCAAGAAGGCCCATGAGAAGGCTTTGGCAGAGGCAAAGGCTGCTGCAGAGGAGCTTGAAAAGGGAAAGAAGGCCGCAGAAGAAGAAGCTGCGAAGCTGAAGCCTTCCGACGCTCCAAAGGCCCCGATCAAGTTCAAGGACGCCGTTGGCCGCAAGTTTAGCTTTCCGTGGGAACTATGCAAGACTTGGAAGGCATGTCCCACCAACAACGAGTTCAAGTCCAATGCTAACATTCTATCAGGGTATGGAAGAACTGATCAAACAAGCTTTCCTGCATGTCGATGTGATTGGTCCTCATGTGCATGAAGGCCACTACGACCTCGTCGGACCTGATGGCGAGATCATCCTGCCCCAGGTTTGGGAAACCATGATTCAACCCGACTGGGCCATCACCATGCACATGTGGCCAATGCCTGAGCCTCCACCACCTCCGCCCGAGCCGCCTAAGGAGGCATTTCCTCCGCCACCGCCCCCTCCACCGGATGCTCAAATGTTCATGTCAAGCCATCTTCCACTAAAGGGAAAGGGCAAGAGGGACAAGAGCCGGAAGCGAGAATCTCTGTCACATGCACACATTGTGCAACTCCCACCTCCTCCAGTCGGCTTGCCTGCGGGAGCAATGGCTCCTCCACCACCACCACCGCCACCTCCTGGGCATTCTGCTGGCGGTCCGCTACCACCCCCACCTGCAGTTGTTGTCATGCCTAGCGGTAGTGGCAGCTCTGGGAGTTCTTCCCGCAAGAAGCCCGCCCCATCACCGTTCTTCAGATGGGCTGCTGGTACCACCGCTCGCAAGGATTCTGTCAAGAAGAAGAAGTAAGATTGAAACACATAGAAACAAAGCAGTTGCAATTGCAGCGGTGGTATATTGCGATCGATCCCACGGCACACCCTGTGTTGTGTTCCTCGTTCGCGCCTTGTTTGTCATCGTGTACATGCGCTTGGCTGGTCTTACGTCTCTTAGCCATTTCCTCCGTGCTTCCTTCGCTCAGCTATGCACATGCTGTGGCAGCGTCAGGAACAGCGTGTTTTTGCTTTGCAAATTATTGTATGTGGACTTGGGACTGTTTGTTTATGATTGTGCAGAAAAGCTCAGATATACCATGGTCGTTTAGCGTTGTACATTTCGTATTGCGTATCGCTTTGGCTTCTGGAATACGCCTTCTGCTTCGGCGTTGTGCTCAAGTTTGATTCGTCCTTTTGCAATCGCAAACGAACGCACGGACGACGGACTGGTGATTTTGATTATCGCGTGCTGGGACTGATGAAAGGTGACGAGAATATGAGAAATGGATCTATACAAACGAAAGCGCATGTTCTCGCTCCCATTGCACCGTGACCGGGAATATACGCTTGAAATAAGAGCAACATCACAACGTTGCCCAGATAGGCGTATTGAATAATGTCGAACTAATATATAGCCGCCCGGAAAGTCCACCAGATCGCTTTCAAAGCTGCTCTTCGCAACCCCGCTCATTCCGATCTCCTAGTTTTGGAAGAATTTCTAGCAACAGACGCAAAGGTATACATGGTCATGACACCAGAGCGGAGCTCCAGAATGTTCATAGCCATGAAGTCGGCTATGAACATGTTGGTTGTGATGGGGAAAGTCCTGGAGCACCAGATACAAGGAGTCAAGAAAGACAAGCCAGGACTTGCGGAGAGAAGGAGCAAGTGGGACCAGGACCGCAAAACGCAGAGTGGAGGAGAGAAGCAGAGGCCAGACAACCGAAGGCGATGACGAGAGGTTGGGATTTGGAACGGTGTAGCGTGGCGAAGGGCAGGACACGTGAAGACTGCAGGTGTCCACTAGCGGGGGTGTGAGGCAACGCAGGCTGTTCTATTTGCAGCATTCCAGAAGCATGTATCACGCATCTAGGTAGGTAGCATCGGCGACCAAATCTTGGAACCGACAGGTAGCCAGAAAAAGCTTGTTTGCTTAATTACTTCTGCCCGGTATTGTTTCTGCGGGGTACCTTACCGTACCAAGCTTCCGGAAGGCAGGCTCCGCCCCTGAGCTACCAGTCGTGCGCGACACTTCTACCACATTCCGGGCACACCTTTACGCTCGAGCAACATGTTTTTTCCCGATTCTGCGTCTCCACTCGTGTTTCTTGTCGCGAGAATCGTTTCTGCAGCTGCATCATGTAAAGGAGGCGCCTCCGTCCGTGACGTTCGGATGTGGAGCTGAATCTCCCTTGCACAACATGCAGAAAGCGACCCTGGCGCTGATCACTTCCTTTCTTGCCTACCGCGTGCGGCAAAGCAACAGTGTGATGTTATTTTTTGAGGCTGCTCAACAAACCGATGTCTGAGGCATAGCTTCTCGTCGCTAAGGACGCGAGCCAGCCACGGGGATGCGCACGCACGATGACAGCACGAACGCCCCTAGACCTACCGTGTTACCACAAAGGCATGGGCCAGTAGACGGGCATATAATCTGCAGAGGTCTGCACGTCGGAAACGGCACGCTCGTTCCATTTCGTCCTGCTCAATATGAAGTGGACTTCTTCTTTAACGCTTGGTGCTGCCGTCTTGGTCACCTTCTCCACAGCGCAGGATAACACGATCAACGACCGCCAGCCCACAGTGAGTGCACCGCATGAAAACCCGTGGAAGACCCTTTCCGAGGAGGAAGCTGCTAGTGTCAATGAACTTCTCCAAGAGCGAATGAGCTTGACTGGCAACCAAGGATCTAGCCGTGATAGTTACGTGTAAGTCGACCATTGCTAGACACCTCCCACTCGCCGGACACTAATGCGATATCAGAGTACAGCTCGCTCTTCTTCATCCCAACAAGACGGATACTCTTCCCTTCCTTGACAGCAATGCTACGGCTCCAAAGCGCTATGCGCGAGCTACTGTTCAAAGCGGTACCACCAACTCGACAGACAAGCACTGGCAAGAGTACATGGTGGGACCATTGCCAGCAACCAATGCGACTGCGGTCGAACCGTTGACTTTCCCGTTCCAAAACTCCCAACCAGGTCGAACACAAATGCATCCCATGTATTCACCCAGCGACGCGACGAGTTTCTTTACGAGGTTCGCGACAGAGACTGAGGATATCTCAATGCAATTGTTCAACACTGTGAGTGGAAGCCAGCCACAACATACAACAACAAAGGCTTACATGCATGCAGACTTTTCTTACTGGTAGCATTGGTCTTAGATTTGGAAGCCCGTTCTGGGATGAAGAGGGCCGAACCATCTCCTGGGCAGGAGCATTTGCGGACCCTGGCACCAATCTCAGCAGTGTTACCGTCGAGCCACTCGGATTCGCTGTGAAATTTGACTTGACCGGACCAATCTCGGATACCTGGAAAGCTGTCGGTTGGTACTCGTATGGCAAATTTTATGCCAGCACAGAAGAGTTCCGTGCCGCAATTAACGCTCCCGACTATGAGACGCCACCACCAAACGTACTGGGAAACTGGACGTCTACCGACAGGCAGGGAACGCCCATGCCTTTGGACAACCTACCGCCGCCGGCTTCTGTCGCTGAGGGCGACCAGCGATTCAAGATCGATACGGAAGAGGGATATATATCCTGGATGGACTTCACCCTCTATCATGCCGTCTCTCAGGACCTTGGCCTGTCGTTGTTTGACATCAAATACAAAGGCAGACGCATCATTTACGAGTTGTCCTTGCAGGAGGCTCTGACATCATACTCCGGCTCCGACCCTTTCCAATCACAAGCGACCTTCTTCGATACCACGAGTGGTATGGGATCGACCTTGCAGCCTCTTGTCAGAGGCTATGACTGCCCTAGTCATGCTACATACCTACCTGCAACATGGACAGAAGGCGACACGGTCAAGACACAAGCCGACGCTATATGTTTGTTCGAATTTGACGCGGGCTACCCAATCCGTCGCCATTCCTTTTCACCATCCGCGCCACACACTAGCGTAGCAAAGAACATCCAGTTTGTCATGCGCACGGTAGCCACAGTGGGCAACTACGACTTCCTCATCGACTACAGCTTCTTCTACGATGGCGGTATCGAGGTTTCTTCACGCTTTTCTGGATACATTGCCGCTGCTTACTGGGAGGATCAGCCTGAGTACGGCTTCCATATACACGACTTCCTTTCGGGTAGCTCGCACGACCACACCCTCACTTTCAAGGTCGATCTTGACATCAACGGCAGGAAGAACAGTGTACAAAAACTACAGTTTGTGCCGACTTCGACAGCGTATCCTTGGAGCCAGGGTCGCGTATACAATACATTCAAGGCTGAGCGATCTTGGGTAGCCGACGAGAGCGAGTCCATGATCAATTGGGCCGAGAACGATAACGTGTTGTACGCCATTGTCAATAGGGACACACCGAACCCGTATGGCGAGTACCCAGGTTACAGAATCAAAAGATCTGCCGGCACCATCCACCTTACACAAACAAACTCGACAAACACTGGCAAGACAGGTGCCTTTGTGACTCACGACTTCTATGTCACACAGCAAAAGGACACTGAGCCAAGGGCTGCGGATACCAATAACCAGTTCTCCAAGGACGATCCGCTTGTCAATTTTGAGACTTTCTTTGACGACGAGAGTCTGGATCAAGAAGATTTGTTCGTAAACCCACCTCCTTTCTCCATCTATTGTTGATACTGCGCCCCGTAATATATCAATTACTAACAGAACACAGAGTGCTTTGGTTCAACCTCGGCATGCACCATCTTCCGCACACCGGCGACTTGCCCAATACTATGTTCAGCTCTGCTCATTCGGCCATGAGGTTCGAACCGCTCAATTACCTTGTAGGCGATCCCTCTGTCTCGAGCAACCAGCAGGTCAGGATTGAATACGATGCAGAAGGTGCTGTCCTGAATGTGGATGAGTTCGGCAAAATGGCTGCCAACAAGACCTGCATTTGATTTACTTCTACATGGATGTCTACATACTGTTGATCGCGCAACATTCCGTCATTACTGTTCATGGTTCTCATTATTCAAAAGTTCTACTACAAGCTGATACCCGCTCTGAAGTGCTTCCGTCATGGTTCCAAGCTGTGATAAACGTGATGAAAGGTGGCTTTTTGTAATTATCTAGCTCTCGCCCTAACTCCCAATCAGATCATGACTGCTTCAAATATGAGGGGTACATCTTTCATCGGAACGCCTTCTCGTATACGTACATGCGAGAACAACTTGATGCGGGTAAAATGAAATGTGCCGCCCACAGGATCCAGGCCCTCGCCTTCCAACCCTTCGCCCTCAACAATGAGTCGGACTCGCTTATAAGTCCTGCTACGATCACATGTAGGTTTCATTCCGCGGACGATGCCTTATTGCATTTCCCAACGTGTCATCGCTGAGTACATCATAGACCGATACGTAATACATGTGCAGCACCCGAATTGGATAAGCGCAAAGTCCGTGCGGACGACGTGTCATGCGCATCCGTGGTGCCCGCAATCAGGTGTTTTCGATCGAAGCCGTGCACACTTCTTCAATAACGAGGCAGTTTTGTAAACTTTGTGATTGTCGCTACTAGCATTACAAAGCGATGTTCGTCTCAATTAGATTTCGTGAAGCTTTACAACAACTAGTATGCCCTGTCTGTGCTTGACAAGACGACTACATTCACTTTGGAGCCTTTCTCATCGCACACTTCTTGTTCCAAATATTAATCTTCAACAGTCCGTCTGCTTGGAAGGTCGGACTTCCGGATATCTGTGCATAAAACCACGGTACAGTGCAATGCGCCCTGTACTTTCTATCTGCCCATTGCAATCTTCAGGACACACTCAGCGGCTTGACGTACTGTTTCCAGATGTCTAAGAACGCCATCCTGTCCTTCCTGCTCTGGAACTTGATCTCTAACGCCGAATACCCAAACCGATTCAGATTAGCAGCCCTCGAGAAACCACCACCACCTCCCGATATATCTTTCAAAGGAATCGGCGAGCCGCTCAACGACCCTGAAGTAACGCTGTCTGATCGAGAAAACCGTAGCATTTCCATAGAGTCGTTGCGTTTCTTGCGAGACGGATTCGCTGCTTCGGAATCCGTCTGTGTGGATGACTTGCGGCGTTTGAAAAGCTTATCAGTCGCCCAACGCGGTGCGTCTTTTGAGAAGAGAAGCGTAAGCTTGTCACTGTCTTTCTTATAGACCGACTCCGTGAGCCATTCGAATGCGTAGTGCGGCTCCTCGACCCAGTGCCCGTCCTCTTCCAATGCGCTCGTGTAAAACAGCAGGATCAAGACCTCAGACGTAACGAGCCCACCATCCGCTAGATGCGTCTCGGTACGCCGCCACAGCCGCAAATTTCTTCCACGACATTCAGTCGGATTGTGATCCGAGGATATGCTCAATATGGGTCGATCAAATTCGAGATTAGCAGAGTCGGCACCGTTGTTGGTGTACAACAAGGTCTGGAATCTGTTTGCTGATTCGTGGCCAATGAACGTGTACTTAATGTCAACATACTGCTTGTTGAGTTTCCCGAACGAGCTGCGCGGAAAATCGACAGATACTGCACCGTCAACATACGTGGTAGTCAAGGGTATCGCTGGCCCGGTAGCAGGAAAGTGCTGTTCAGTCCATGTTCGAAGCTTCCCGTCTTGGCTAGAGTGATAGACTGTTCGCAGCGAGATGCCAGTATCTTCTCGATATCGCCACCGAACCTCGCACTCGTGATTTTCGGATCCGTACTTCAGAGACTTTCGTTCGACCTGAACGTTGCGACATATTCGCTTCCAGTCGAGTGCAGCGTCTCCTAATGCCATGGTTGCCAAGGATGTGCGCGAGAGACTGCGCCGCAAAGTGGGAGATAAGGGCTTCTCTGAGGCAGTACCCGTTGACGACGGTGATGCGGGCGAAGAGTTTTCGCTACAGGCAACTGTGGAACTAAAAGGTATCCTATTAGGCTCAAGCGATGTCGGTCTAGGCGACTGCGACCAATCGACTGATCCAAAGTAATCTGGAGACGATGGCTGTAGACCCAAGGTCGGGCGGCTGCTGCCCATGGAGTCACTCAAGCTTTCTTGGCCAAACATGGTGAAGTTCCCGGAGTGATCTGTCTCGAGGGTGTAGGTTCGCAATGGAGCTGGTGGCATGTTGCGGACCTGCTGCTTCATCGCGTCGCTTGGGACCAAGTGTGAGCGTTTCTCCGCCGTAGCTCGCTTTGCGCGATTCTCCTCGATGAAAATGGCGTCATCAACCTGCCGTCTCAGATGATATAGTACAGCAGCTGTCTGAACATCACCAGTAGAATACGTAGCAGGTGTGTCTCCCAGAGAAAGAGGCCGCGATAGTCCCGCTTCTTGAGCAACACGTTCGTCCTCACTTTGCAGCCATCGATCAAAGATTTTCCATTCGCTGAACAACGGGTGTTCGTCGGAAGACGCGAGTGCCAGTGGTGCGCGGTTGCTTGGGGCACCAAGAGTGTTTGTGGAGTAAGAGCGGCCGCCGAGGTTTACTGTACGAGACGGCGCAGCGTCGAGAAGACGCTGAGTCTGCTTGGTTGCCTCGAGATGTAGCCGCCTAACGACGGTCAGCGACTGTTGTTTCGAGTACGAAAGAGGCTTACAATTGCAGAAAGGAAATGCACATGTTCAGCGCTTGGTAATGGCCGCTGATCTGTTTCCTCAGCCCATCGATCTCCTTTTCCATCCCGATGTATCTGATCGTGAAGATGAACTTCTTGACGGTCATCTTCTTATCGACGAGATGTTCAGCGTATGGCTCCAGGGTCTTTTCACACTTCTTCAGCGTGTCTTCGAAATCCTGGACAGGGAATGCTGCGCGTTGTTATCTCGCGTCAGTGCATGCCGCAAATGTAGTACACAGATGAACGTGCTCACGTAGCGGCTGGCCATATTGTCTCATTAGCTCGCCCAGCTCTTTGAGACAGCCATGAAATGTGGTGAATTCCTTAACAAGCCCACTGACTTGCGCTTCCGAATTTTCGTTGGCATCTAGTGGCAATGATGAGCGAGGTGGTCCCTGATGATTGCCATCAGAGGGGGGTAGCTGGCGCCATACCTTTGAACGCAAGATATACACGGGTCGAAATCTCCAACAATTTCAGAACATCGGACGGACTGCACCCAAAGGACATATTCGTAGGGTTGCGCCGCGCTCAAGCGCAACAGAGTTTGTGTAAAGACTGCTCATACGTTATAGAACTGTTGGTGCACAGTAGGGACAATCATCGTCCAAGCATCAGGCTTCCATGAAAAGGACAAGCAGGTGTAGTAAGAACCACCTGAGCTTACGGTCGTCTCTTCGTCACGCGTCCGATAGAGCTAGCCTAAGGTAGACCGCTCCGGCATCTGGGGGGTGGCTCACGGCGCTGCTGACATCCTGCTACCGCTCAGGCACGCAAACTCGTCGAAGCCTTCTACTGTCGGCAGCAATCAGGGCAGCCCAGGGCAGCCATGAGCTTATCCAAAGGTGGCGGACAGCTCGTGTTTGTGCATGTGGCGGTATTAGAATGGTACGCCTAATTCGGCATAGTAGCTTTTGGCGTTCAATGAGGTTGCGAAGATCAACACGTGGGGGAGCGAACGGCCATGGTCGACTACCAGACGGGCCAGCCAACTCCAGGGCTCGATTCAGCCACGCGTGGCTTTCCCTTGGAATCTCGGAACATGTTTTGATGCAGCCTGCACGAACTCACAAGGAACCGGATTTCATAAAGCAAGATGCTGTTGCCCACTCATCGCAGCGTTCGCAGCTGAACGACCTCGGAAGCATCGCAAACCGGAGGAGCCGGAGAATGCACCATGATTTAGACATCAGCAGCAACCACACATTCCAAAGGACTCCAGTGATGAAGGCCTGGACGCTTGGATCGCGGCAATGAACGCCACCAAGCCTGACTTCGGCGAACCAAACGAGATTGGATGCGCTGATTGAGAACGCACGAATAGCGCCAGTTCGCATGCGTCCTCTTCTGTTGACCGGTTTGCCTTGTGGTATCGGGCTATGCACGCTGTCTGAAATCTGCCTTCGGTAGTCCGTGTCATGGTGGAGGCTGAAGCTTTGCGCATTCACAATATGAAAGATGCTGCCCCAAGGCGGTTCTGCACGACAGACCCCGTTACATACTGACTATTGCCGAAACCCTCGCACGTAGGTACAACTACCATACTGTTACAGTTCTGTCACCCCTATCGCTACAATGGGCCTCCGTAAATGGATCATGCGTCCAATGAGAGGCCATCAAGTTGGGGTGCCGGACATAACAACAGGCGGGAGCGGTATACCGGTAGGTTTCCCTCTGCCACTCGTAGTAGTCCTAGGATCGATCTTCTCTCGCTAATCCGATGGACAGGAGATAAGGCGTCGACGGTGGACTCTCGCGACGATTGATTCAGCGCCCTTCCAAGTCTGGGTAGTAGTAGTAGCTGGGATCGGCTTCCTAACAGATTCGTTCGGCCTTTTTGCTTTGAATGTCGTTACCCCCATGCTCGGTTATGTCTACTGGCCTAATCGCAACGAAGGCGGTATACCCTCGGTGCCGTCCTCTGTCAAGACAGCCATGATGTGTTCCACACTAGCGGGTACAATGGTCGGCCAGATAGGATTCGGCTTCGCGGCAGACATATTGGGCCGACGAAAAATGTATGGTCTTGAGCTGGTAATCGTCATCGTTGGCACAATGCTGCTGCTCATGAGTTCGAACGGGGAGAAGAACAGCATGGCAATTGGAGGATGGCTGATCACCTGGCGAGCGATCATGGGTAAGAAGCGAATTGATGTACGAATGCATCGTAAGACTGACGATAACTAGGGATCGGTATCGGGGCGGACTACCCTTTGAGTGCTGTAGGTATTGTTTCCAACGTGACCGTGCTGATGCTAATCGTGGGTTCAGGTCATTACTGCCGAGTTCGCACCTCGCAAACATCGTGCGCGAATGTTGAGCTGGGTTTTCTTCGCCCAACCTGTTGGACAGCTGCTCGCCAATGTTCTATCACTTGCTGCAGTGGAGTCGTACAAGCCATGGATCAAGGAGGCCACGCAGTCTTGTCAGCCTGCCGACTTGGAGTGCTTCCGAGCTATCGATCGACTTTGGAGGCTCGTAGTTGGGATCGGCATTGTGCCGGCTCTCATCGCTCTGCTGTTTCGATTCACGATACCAGAGAGTCCGAGGTATACGCTGGACATCTTGCAAAACACAAAAAGCACCCTCGAAGATACGGCGAACTACTTTGGTGCGCCCGGAACAGACCCCGAACATGGCGAGAGGGAACTGCTAGATCTGGCTGCAACACAGGAAGTTTCGAGGCCTGTATCGAGGCAATCGACCAACGCTTCGGTGATTGCACCCGACGAGGAGATTGAGAGCGACAGTGACTCCGGACACCGACTCAGTGACGTACATCTTCGTCCCGCCGCAGCGCCTCGCGGCCGGCTTCCTCCAGGCGACCCGGATTTTGTTCCTCCACTTGCCTCGTGGGCCGACGCAAAACAATTCTTTATAGCGGAGAAAAACTGGCAGTACCTTCTAGGAACGTCGTTGGCCTGGCTGTTTCTCGATTTCGCGTGTAGGTACACTGCCAGACCACTGCGGTAAAACCACTAACTTTGAGACAGTCTATGGGTTGGGCCTCTCTTCACCAGAAATTGTCAGCCACATCTGGCAGGGAAACAACAACAGCAGATCTTCCGTCTACCAGACGTTGAGTGATAATAGCAAACACACCCTGGTGATGGTTTCCATAGGGACAGTTGTCGGCGGCCTGCTAATGATCAAGATTGTCAAGCATGCTTCGCCAAAAGTGATTCAGTTCTGGGGGTTCTTGGTTCTATTCGTTCTCTTCATCGTAACCGGAAGTGCTTGGACCAACCTACTCGACAGCAGTCGCTCGGGACTCATTGTGCTTTACGTGCTCAGCCACATCGCCTTCAACCTGGGACCGAATGTGACGACTTTTAGTAAGTGATATCCGTGTGCGACCTGTTGTGAAACATCTACTAATTTCGTGCATCAAGTTATCCCTGCCGAGATATTCCCTACGAGGTACCGGTGCACCTGCCACGGCATAGCTGCGGCTAGTGGCAAACTCGGGTGAGGACAAACCGCGGAAGAACTGCATATGAGACATTTACTGACTTCGAAAACTCGCACCATAGGTCTTGGGTGGTGCAAGTCTTTCTGGCATATGCATTCCAATCCGACAAATCCGAACCCACAAGCGATTTTGAATGGGAACGCAAGAATTTCGGACATATCCTGCAAGTAATGAGCGCTTTCATGCTAGCAGGTGCCGTAACAACATATTTCTTGGTCCCGGAAACAAGAGACCACGATAACAAGAGTCGGACACTGGAGGTTTTGGCGTGTGGCAAGAAGGTTATCGATGAGCTGAACCGCCAGCGGAAGAAGGAAGATGAAGACGACTGAGATGGATTGTACCAGAATGAACTTGATGAAGTTAGGGAAGATACGGTAGTCGGTTGCAGATGATGAAGCAATGGACAAGCGTAGTAGCGTAGTCGGCTGAATGTTGATGATGCGGTACCCAGCCACCCGGCCCCACATCCCTCCAGGGCTGGTCAATGACGCAGGAGGCACGTTTGGCGCTAATTTCGTCCGGAGCTACGCAGCTTCTTCTGACCCTCACGTGCTGCTATCTTGAGTACCCACCATTGCGAAGCCTGGGCCCCGAAGACGATGGTGTGCTTCCTTCCATCAGATTCCATCGGAGGATGCTAGGAAAATGACACGGACATGTCTCCTTCTCTCAGTCAGGACGTTACGGGACCGTCCGGGAGGGGGATATAAGAGAAGAGGCTTGATGGGCAATGTCCGAGATGTTGCATAATGAATGATAGTAGAACAAAAAGATGACTTGAGGGAACCGATAGCTGCCTGCCCCTGTCGTACAGCTCTTCAAAGCGCCTTCGCGTCTATTGCCAAAGCAAGGTGATTTTCTTCCACCATGGCCCTTTCATATTCATTGTTCGCGCCGGCACCTCCTCAGCAAGCACCTGATCCAGACCCGTCTTCAGATCTACCTCTGCTGGATCATAAGCCCGCCTATCGCTCCAGGCCCAGATGCGATGCCCCCCATAGAACAGGAAGAACATGGGAATACCCACGTACGCAGTAAAGAAAGAGCTAACGTCCCACTTCTCAGGCCAGAAGACATCGAACCCGTTGACCAAACAGAGAATTGTAAAGCTGATGATGACGCACCAAGCACCCCACTTGTTCACCGGTGAGCGATATGGAAGATCCGTGATGTTTTGCGTTTCGCAGGCTTTCCGGAAGCGCAGAAAGATGATGCCGCAGCAGATCCAGGAGATGAATCCAGACGTGTTTGTTAAATTCACGAACCAGTTAAAGACGACCGCACTCTCGCTGCCTACGTTTAGGTATGCCAGAACGCAGAACAACGAAGAGGCAGTAACAGCCCAATACGGTACACCGGACTTGGTGCATGCTTTGAAGACGGAAGGTGCGTTGCCAGACAGGGCGAGCGCGTATAGCGAGCGCGAGGACAAAAATAGGAAGGAGTTTCCGGACGACCATGCACTGATGATGATACCTGCGTTGATGATGCTGTCCAGCACGGGGATGCCAGCGTTCTTAATTCCCGCAACAAAGGGCGACGAGCCAGCTCCAGAACCACCAGACGTAATGATGGGGTCGTCGGAGGGGCAAATGATTCCGATAGCCAGTACGCTGCCAACATAGAAGAAGAGTAGGCGGTATATGTATCTGCGTGCCGCAGTAGGCAAGTTGCGACGCGGTGACTGCATCTCGCCACCTGTTGCAACGAGAAGCTCGGGAGCAAACGTGAAGGGGAACTAGACATGAGGGTCAGACAAGTAGATATAAGGCTTCGCCGGAAGCATGCTTACAGCAGAGAGTACCATAGTGGATAAGAGGGCCACAAATCGCCCAGCATTTCCTTCTTCTAGATACGTATTCGCCGCGCCAGGGTTCTTCCAGTACCGGAAGCCGAGTCGGTCATGCTGTGGACCGCCGCCTTTAAGATAAATGTATAAAGTCAGTGGTTGTATCATACGCAGTTTGTGCAGGGGTATTACTAACCCCAAAACAAAACAAATGACAGAATCAGGAGCCCTAAAATCATGATAACCTTTGTTCCGGCAAACCAGAACTCTGTCTCGCCGTAGAACCTGACTGGAAAGCAGTTCAGTCCAACGATGACAATGATCATGACTGTGATCCACACTGCGATGTTCACGGGCGGGTTCCAATACTCAATGACCAACCCGGCTGCCGTGATTTCGTAAGGCACAAGGATACCGAGCGAGTAGAAGTATAGCCAACCCAGGCCGAACCCCATAGAGCGCGACACATAGCGGTAACCGAAAAGGTTCTGAAGGTACAAGGTCAGTCGTGTGTCACATGCCTTGGGTACGGCCACAAGTTACCATGGAAGACCCCGGGGTCGGCAGATAGGCCGCGACTTCAATGATACCCGCAACGGTACAAAAGATCAAGAACGACATGGCGATGTACGTGGACAGGATGAAGGCCGGGCCGCCACGAGCGAGGGTTTGGCCTGAGCCGACAAAGAGCCCAGTACCTATTGTGCCACCCAACGCAATCATTTGAGCATGTCTACGTTCCGTCAGTCTTTGAGGATATAGGGTATCAAGAGGGGTCTACTGACCGTGACTTCAGACCACGCTGGGTAGTCTCATAACGCTCGTCGAATATCTCTCCCGCAATAATCTCTGGATCGACCGCGGAGCTTTTCCTGCGACTCGCCGTATGCGACTTGCGAACATGGCCAATGCCATAGTCCACGCTCTGTTCTTCGATAGCCGAGTCTTCTGCCTTCTTCTCGGACATGACTGCTTTTGGGACTCTGACGGTAAACAATCAGTCAAGAAGTAGAAAAGGGAGTTGAATTGTAGATAAGAGTCTTGCATGCAGTCGGATCAAGTAAACCCGGTCAGCATGCTAGCCGTGTAACCAAGGAATGCTTGTCCAGCTGCGATACGTAGTCCCACGCGGATTCACCAAGCCGGACATGATAACCCCAGATGAACGCTGATATGGCTTTCTCCATACGCTCACGTCAAGCCGCGGACGATGGTCCGGTGGAACGAGTCGAGACTGGCAAGGATACGAACCAGGGCTGAAGATAGGCGCCGATAAGGACAACGGCAAGAGAGTACAAGAGCTGATAAGCTTCTTCAGTGTTCATAGACGAGCTAGGCTACTTGTAGAGATGTTCGATTCCATCTGCACATCCATGGGTGCAGCATGGAACTGCGCAGCTGCGTAGAAGTGCTTGTGTGCAGGTGGTCTCGGAAGGCACGACAAACACGCTCGCACATAGAACATGCCCAGGTGTGCTTGGCGAGCCTTACATCTTGGTATCGAATCAGGAATTGGAGTACGAGATATAGGCCTACAAGAAGTAGTGATGCACCAGGGATGCCCACTAACACGGCGTGTTGTTATCGCAATCGTCCGAACAGCGCCGTCCAAGCCTGTTTCGGCTAGCAATCCATCTAGCTGAGAGAGGCAGCTACGGTTGTCATCATTCCGCCATACATGTTCCAAGCGTAGGCAACACGCTTAAGTTTCGGAATATGAGTGATGTAGAGCAGCTGTCGTAAACGCGACCAGCAAGATTAGCGCACTTTCCGCCAAGGGCTTTTCGCATGTGGAGTAGACGGGCCAAGGTACGATGGCTATTGAGCACCATGCCAAGAAGGTGTTACTGCATGGATATGGGAGTTGCTACAAGAGTTCTACCTAGCTACATCTCGAGTCCACGGGTGGTGTTCTAGGTGTCGGGATAGACAGGCGTGTCGGAGACTCTGTGACCGATGCAACCCGAGTGTCTTTGGTGTATTCCTGCAAGAGTATGACTTGTTTCACGACACAACTTGATGGTTTGTGACTACAATAAACATCTCACGTTACTGTCTGGCATCAACTGACAACCTCCTGGCCTCACCATGTCAATTCCTTCTGCGGTCTCTTGACCATGTCTGGAGGTACACAACCCCACGAGCATACGCTAACTCTCAGTGGAAGAAAGTCACCTGAGCCCCGACTCCAGAATTCAACCCACTCGGCGCGTGCCACAACGTAATGCTTGCGACAGGCATGGCACTCGCGGAAGAGACCGTATCCGTCGGCAGCGTTCGCTTCTGCTCGCGAGAGAATGGCTTCCACCATGGGGAGAGCACACGGGCTGAGGTAGTCGCGTATTTTGTGGGGCTCCAAAGAGTGAAGTGCCATATGCAGGGTCGTTGTGAAGAGGGAGGAAACTTTGCTTGTGCACGGAGGGACGAACCACGGTGAGGAAGGTAGGCCGTATGTACCCTGATTCGTCTCGATGATGACCGGGTAGTGTTCCTGGTCGGAAGTAGGGAGCTTTGGAGAGCCCTTGAGAAGCTTGCCATCCTGCCCATAGTAAGAAACCAGAGTCCGAGCAATGTACCGTGGCGCGTGGGCAACGGCATCGCCCTCTACTAAAGCCTCTAGGCGCAACGACGGGTGGTGCGAATAGAAGCCAACATCTTCAGCGGCGCACTCTCGGGCGTCGTCTGCACCGCCAAAAGAGTTGGCCCAGGACTCGAAATAGCGGATGCGCCAGACAGCCTGGTCGCGGTCTTGGCACGTTGCCAGCGTTGGATAGAGATGAGCGAGCTGCTTGTTTGCGTCTTCTCGTACGTCATCGAGGTGGCGAAGGGGCCCTTGGTGTTGCTTCTGGTAGTCGGTGAGGGAGAAGCGGCGGAAGGACATTGGCTGGAGCAGATCGGTACCCATGAGAGTGAGGCGGGTCATGTTTCCATGTGGGGCAAGAAGAGTGACGATGTCGAAGGGGAGGTAGTGAAGCTTGTTGAGGGATACGTCGAGGGCCTCGAGCTTGCGCAGGCGGCTGATTTGCTGGGGAAGCTCGTCGATGTCGTTCTGGCGCAGATAGAGGCCAGTGAGATCGTCGAGGTGGAACAAAGCGGGCACGAGGCGACGGAGCTTGTTCTTGCCGAGGTTGACGTGGAGCCTGGGGAGCAGAGAGCGGTACTGGCCCGCCGTGGGGAGCTCATTGTCGTAGACGGGAGGGTGGCTGATGACGGAATTGAGCTCGCCAATGCGTGTGATGTCGCGGTCGGCGAGGTCGAGGCCAACGAGGTCGTACGACTCGCGGTCCGCGGCAAGGCCGTCGTCGATGTGCCGGTTGAAGACGGCCGCTGGAGCGGCGTGTCTCGCCACGTCGACGTCGACGTCCATGGCCTCATCGTCGGCAGCTCGCGCATGGAGCGAGCGGGGGAGCGAGACGGCGGCGCGGAGAGAGGCTGGCGGCATGTACGGGGGCAGGGGCAGGTCGTCGCAGCTGCTGGTCGCGTCGCTGAGCATGTAGATGCCCGAGTCCAAGTTGCGCGCGAACTTGGTCTTCTTGACTTGGGGGCTGGCGTGGGCAGACGCGTGCGTGTCCCACCACGCGCCCTTGCGCTTGTTCTTGTGTATGCGCGGGGACTCGTAGTTGGCCACGTCGACCGACTCGCACGAGTCGTCGCTGGAGAAGACGGGCGGAGGGGAGCTCGACTTGGTGGTGAAGGCCGTGGGGTGCCGCTCGAAGAAGGGGCTGGGCGCGAGGTCGTCGGCGCCCGCGAATGGCGGCGAAGAGGGCAGCGCCTCGTCAAAGTCCATGGCGAGCTGGTAGTCGGCGTCGGCGTCGTCGTCGTTGCGCAGGAGAGATGCCGCCGCTGTGGGAGGAGGCTGCGCCGACGCGTGCCACGGCCTCGGCAGCCACGAACCCCCCGTCATAGCTTCGTGCAGGGTGGCCGATACCACCCCATCACGTGACTATCCCAGATGAGCGATAGGTCCCTACCAGACCTCGGGAACCTGGAGAAGAGCTGCGTGCGTGACTGGGGCACACGAAGCCGAGCGGACAAGCATATCAAGACGCAAAGGGCGTGAGTGAATATTCAACGGACCCAGACTTGATGCTGACATTTGGTTTAGTCTTCAATGTTCTCCTAGCATGAGGTGAGGTTGCGGCGACGGTGCACTGTAAACCACGCTGTCGGCACACGTCGGCCCGTCTGGGGCAGGTCATGGCACGATGGCCCTACCGCGTCGCACACAATCGATGACGCGACGGCAGACAGGACAGGAGGCGCAGCGATGCCAGGATGCCAGGATGTGCACGCGAGGCTTGTCATGACTGGGCGCTGTCTGGGCGGATGCAGTCGCCGAGCCGCGTTCGAACAGCGTGCTCAGGCAGTGCCGGGCGAGAGTCTTGCCAACTGTGGTAGACATGGACCCAGCTACGGGAGCAGGCTGAGGTAAGCCGGGCCGCTGGGCAGGCACGCAGCGTGTTGGCACTTTCCAAGCTTGGCGCCCCATGTGGATCATGGCGACGGCCCTGGAGGGCTGGCGCGGGTCCAAGACGTCGGACAAGACGTCGTCTGCTCGGCGTCGTTCCGTATACGCTGGGTACGGGGCGCGGCATTGGCGTCGTCTCTTCGCCATCCATGCTTCAAGACGCTCTCTGCGCCTTTCCACTCTCCGAAGAGAAGCAGGATGCTTCCACGCGCGGCCTTGTAGCGACTGCGACCCCATCTCGAGACGACGCTCCAAGACTACAAAGCCACCATGGCGGGCGCAATCGTGAGCCAGACATGGATCCTCACCAAGAAGACGCTGCTCGTCGTCTTCGTGCGCCACTGGTTCTTCACGAGTGTCCGCGCATTCTGGGCTCCCATTATCTTTGTATGTCGACGCCTCGTCGCCCCCCTCCGCACAACAATGGCTAACCAGGGCTCTGCCGCAGATGTTCTTCATATCTTATGCGAAAAACTTCTTTGTCCCGCCGTCAGAGTACGGCATCGGTGAGCCGTCTCTCATCCGCTCCTTTCCCGACGCCCTCAGCGCTGCCCAAGGCGGCCGTGACAAGGTCGTCTTCGTCAACAACGGACACACTGGTGGCGACATTCAAGACGTCATTGCACAGCTATCCACCCAGGTCCGCGACGCTGGCCTGCAGGCCGTGACTATTCAGCAGGATGTTCAACTGCTTTCGACGTGCGAGAGCTCGCTGCGGGGCGCCAGCACATGCTATGGTGCAGTGTCCTTCCTTTCCAGTCCGAGCCAAGGCCAGGGCGAGAGCTGGAACTACACCATCCGATCCGACGGAGCGCTGGGAGAGGAAATCTACGTGGGCCAGGACGACAACGATGTCCAGATCTACATTCTGCCCTTCCAGCGCGCCATCGACCAGGCCATCGCCTCCGTCGAGGGCTCTGCTGCCATCCCCGCCACCGACGAGTACCCGTACACAGAGCGTACGCAGCAAGAATACGACGATCGCATCAGGACCCTGTACATGGGCGCACTCATCAACATCATGGGCGTGGCTCTGTACATTGGCGTGTGCGGCGTCACCTATCAGCTCACGGGGCAAATGGCCGAGGAGAGAGAACGCGGCATATCCCAGCTGGTCGAAGCCATGTCGCCCGCCAAAAAGCCATGGCACACGCAGTTTGCCCGTCTTCTGTCCATGCACATTGCTTTCGACATCATCTACTTCCCGGGCTGGGTCATTATGGGCGCCATCCTTTGGGCTCTGGCTTTCCAAACCTCCAACGCTGCCATATTGATCATCTTCCACATCCTTGCTGGCCTGTCCTTGACCAGCTTCTCCATCTTCGGCGCAGCTTTCTTCCGCAAAGCCCAACTATCTGGTATCACCATCGTCATCGTCCCGATCCTCCTGGCCATCATCGCCCAAGTCGCTGGACCTTTCAGCACAGCAGCTGTATACGTTCTGAGCCTGCTCTTTCCGTCCATCAACTACGTCTTCTTCATTATTTGCGTGGCCCGTTTTGAGCGACAGCTCGTTGGAATGAACCTCGTCCAAGCCGCGCCCGACTACCAGGACCACATCTGGACTACTCCCGGCATCGTCTTCTGCATATTTGCCATTATACAGACTTTTGTGTACCCTGTTCTGGGCGCTCTTGTTGAGCGCTGGCTCTACGGCACCGTTTCGGCCGATCGGAAGACTACAACGTCTTCGCCGGATCACAACATCATCCTGACAAACTTTTGTAAGCACTGGACTCCCAGTTGGTTTCGCAGCAACGTCCTTGCCAAGTTCGGCGTCAAGCCACCGGAAACAGTCGTCGCCGTGCAAGACTTCAGCATGAAGGCGCGCAAAGGCCAGATTATGGTTTTGCTTGGTGCCAATGGTAGTGGCAAGTCCACCACGCTGGACGCCATCGCGGGTCTCAACTCCATCACTAGTGGAGCGATCGAGATTGATGGCACCGGAGGCCTTGGACTGTGCCCCCAGAAAAATGTCATGTGGGATGAGCTGACTGTTTACGAACACGTTCGTATCTTTAACCAGTTAAAGTCAACCGGCACCTACGATACCAAAGATACCATGGAAAACCTAATACGCGCTTGCGATCTGGGGCACAAGATCAGAGCACAGTCCTGCACACTTTCTGGGGGTCAAAAGCGCAAGCTTCAGCTGGCCATGATGTTCACCGGCGGTTCAAAAGTCTGCTGTGTCGATGAGGTGTCGTCCGGATTGGATCCACTCTCGCGAAGGAAGATCTGGGAGATTCTACTCGCTGAGCGGGGTGACCGCACCTTCTTGCTCACGACACATTTTCTCGACGAGGCAGATGTCCTTGCCAACTACGTTGCCATCCTTTCCCGCGGTATCCTCAAAACCAAGGGTACTTCGGTTCAGCTCAAACATGAAGTCGGCGCTGGATACCACGTTACGTATCCGAAAGACGCTCCTGTCAAGCCCCCAGTGGATGCCATCAAGAAACCGGCACCTTCCGAAGGCATGCTACAGTACCAATTCGAGAACGCACTGCCCGCCAC
This sequence comes from Alternaria hordeiaustralica, assembly GCF_023758085.1. Taxonomy (NCBI): domain Eukaryota; kingdom Fungi; phylum Ascomycota; class Dothideomycetes; order Pleosporales; family Pleosporaceae; genus Alternaria; species Alternaria hordeiaustralica. The sequence goes on along the minus strand of NW_026056777.1, from coordinate 1,585,372 downwards.
CAAATTCGTTGATATTCTGAGACATCATGACGTCAAGAACTACGACATTGTTGGCCCGACATTGGAGGATGTCTTCCTGGCCAATGCTGAGGAAGTCAAGGAGTACAACCTAATGGACGCTGACCACGGTGGGCAAGCTGGAACCCCAACGTCGGACAAGGATCGAGACGTACCTTCAGATCACTCTGACACCGACAAGACGCTAGAAATGAGCAAAGGTCGTGGCACTAGTCTACTCAGGCAGATACTCATACTTGTACAGAAGCGTATCACCATTGTCAAACGCAACTTTTGGCCCTACATATTCGCGTTACTCCTTCCGATTGTGGCGGCGGGACTAGTCACACTGTTCCTAAAGGATTACGAGGCTGTGGGATGCGATCCTGGAGCCAGCGCTAACGACCCTACCATATTCTCGCTTTCCAACGTAGACGATGTCCCTCTCATCCCCATCGGTCCGGCAAGTACCGTCGGTCCTGCTATCGACACCATCATTCAACGAACAGGAGTCTCCGAGGACAGTTTTCACCTCGTGGACACACTCGATGAATTCAACGACTACGTCAACACGCGTTTCCGCAACATCACACCCGGTGGCTTCTTCCTAAATGATAACGGCCCGCCACTCATGGCTTACCTTGCTAATGGCGGTGTCATCGGTGGCCTCATCACACTGAATACTCTCGACAACATCTTGACAAACATCACCATCTCCACACAGTACCAGCAATTCGCCGTGCCATTTGCTCCTAATATGGGCGACACGCTACAGCTGATCTTGTATTTTGGCCTGGCCATGTGTGTCTACCCAGCGCTATTTGCTCTATATCCGACACAAGAGCGGCTTAGGAATGTCCGAGCGCTGCACTACAGCAACGGTATCCGGGCTGTGCCACTGTGGCTGGCATACACGGCGTTTGATTTCCTGTTCGTCCTTGTGATCTCTGCCGTCACTACAGGGATCTTTGCTGCAGTAAGTTCCTATTGGCACATACAAATCTGCATGGCTAACGTTGCTACAGGCTTCCGATGCGTGGTATGCACCAGGGTACCTCTTCGTGGTGTTCTTTCTCTACGGCCTGTGTGCGACGCTCTTTGCTTACCTAATCTCCATTGTCGTCACGTCGCAACTGGCGGCATTTGCCTTCGCTGCTGGAGGCATGGTGTCGCTCTACCTAATATACTTTATCGGTTACATGGCCATACTGACTTACGCACCCGCATACGCCATTGACTCCTACATTCAGTACTTCCACTGGACTGTCTCGTTGATCTCGCCCTCAGCAAGCCTACTGAGGACGCAACTGCTTTCTCTCAACTCTTTCAGCGTACTATGCGATGGCAATCAAATTCCCAGCTATCCTGGCGCTTTGACAGTGTACGGAGGACCCATTTTGTATCTCATTGTACAAATCATATTGCTTTTCACCGCTCTCGTGTGGTGGGACTCGGGCTACCGACCCGCGTTTCTCAACCGAGAAAAAAGCCGTCAGCAGCACTCGGAAGAGAACGTGGATACCATCCCTCCTGCTGTCGCTGCCGAAATAACACGCGCTGAGCAGAGCAAAGACAGCCTACGTGCGCTGCATTTACACAAAACGTTCGGCTCCAATCACGCTGTGAACGACATCACCTTTGGCATCCCCCAAGGCCAGGTTTTCGCTCTTCTTGGTCCCAATGGTGCTGGAAAGTCCTCGACTATCTCGCTCATCCGTGGAGACATTCATCCTACGACACACATCAACGGAGGTGGTGACGTTCTGATCGAAGACATCTCAATCATCAGCAAGCGTGCAGCCGCACGAGGTCATCTCGGTGTGTGTCCGCAATTCGATGCCATGGATTCAATGACAGTAACGGAACATCTATACTTCTACGCTCGCGCTCGCGGCGTCCCCGACCCAAAGACCAGTGTTGATGCGATCCTCCAGGCTACCAGTTTGGGGCGCTTTCACGACCGTCTCGCGTCCAAACTCTCGGGTGGTAATAAGCGGAAGCTCAGTCTGGGCATTGCATTGATGGGCAATCCGTCTGTTTTACTGTTGGACGAACCGTCCTCGGGTATGGATGCAGCTGCGAAGAGAGTCATGTGGCGCACACTGCTCGGTGTAGCGGCACCTGGGCGTGCCTTGTTGATCACCACTCATTCCATGGAAGAAGCGGACAAGCTCGCCACCCGCGTCGGTATCATGAAGCGCAAAATGCTTGCGCTGGGGACAGTCAGTGATCTAGGGCAGCAGTATGGCGATGCTTGGGTCGTACAGCTTGTGCTCAAATCTGCACCCGAAACCACAGAAAAAGAGATGGAAGCCGTAAAGCAATGGGTTCAGAGGAAGATTCCCGGTGTTCAGCTCGACAAGTGGGGTTCGCGAGGTGGAGGCCACGGACAACTCCGATTCAAAGTACTCAAGGCTGCTTCCCCCGAATCGACTGCATCGCCCGCGCATCTTGACAATGCTCAAGATGGCAAGGTCACCGAAGCAGAGGTTCATCAAATCAACACTTCGTCCTCAGCTGCTTCAGCATCTGATCTAGGCGGCATTCCCGGCCTCATCCAGTTGCTAGAATCTAATCGCCAAGAGCTAGGCTTGGAATACTACTCGGTTTCGCCTACCACCTTGGACGAGGTGTTCCTCCGTGTTGTTGGCGAGGAGGAGGAAGAGACGAGTGGAAAGAAACCAAAGGGTACAAAGAGGAATGGATGGGGTCGCTTCATATGCTGTGGCTTGCTGCCTGCTTAGAGTGTAAACACTGTCGCAGAGACAAGCTGCCAGGCAAGCAACGAGCAGTCAGGATAATGAGTGATTGGGAAACTTCTCCCTGAGCCTTGACGTTGTATGATACCACAGCATTTAGCTTCTGTATATAGCTTGTCTAGTTATCCCACTTTATAATAGTCGAGCCCTAGTCTTTTCGCCTTGAAGCTTGTTGAGCACGTTCCGCAGTCCTCACACGTCTTTTCCCAAATTCTCAGAATCGACTAGTGGAGTCTATGGGATGCTGGTGTTAAGATAACCCGACTTCGCCGTGAGTTCTCGGTAATCCTCAGCCCTTCTTTGTAGCGTCGCGCACCTGCTCACTCAACAGGCCATGTTGTATCACTCACTATCTGGTCGATATACTTCTTCCCAATAAAATTCATCATGCCTCTCATTTGAGTCATAGCTCTTACTGCTGTCGAACAGTGTCTCGGTGTATATTGCAATCTTCTCGGTACTGAGGTGCTGCTACGGGATTAACTGCTCTTCCTTTTCTCTCAGATGCAGCCAGCTCTCCAAGATATCGAAGATCATTGAGTAGACTTCATGTCTTGACCGTTTGTTCAAGCGACCCCGGTCGACAAGCGTTGCAGTTCGTATGCGTGTTCATCAGACGGCTCTACACACATAGTCAAGTCCAACCCAGGTTGCGAATGAGCGCTCCAGACATATCGAGGAAGACGCACATGTGTGGTGACTCTGGGGCAGGGGAACTCTAAAACGGATTTGAAGATTTATTTACTTATAATTATGTAGACAACGTAATGTAGGCTGGCCTGCAGCTACTATAATAGAGGAGATATAGATATATAGCGCATCATGTGAAGAGGAGTCTACACACCGACACTGGGGTCTAAGAGATGAAGTACTTTGCTTGCACCGCGCGAGTGGCAGCCCCCTTAGTAGCCCCCTTGGCAGCAGCAGCAGCAGCAGCTCCTGCTCCTGCTCCTGCTGCCGCTCCAGCCGCCGCACCACCAGCTGCCATGTTGCTCATAACAAATCGCGCGGCCTGAGCCGCGTTAGCACCATACGACAGGTGAGGTGCCAAGATGATAGGCTGGCCTGCACAGATGAGGTCGCCAGGTGCGCAGATGATTTTAGTGTTTGCTGCTGCGACTTTGCCGACCGGTTTGCCGTTGTTTGGGTCACCGAATATGACTGCGCTAGACACAAATGCCGAGTCCTCGGCACTAAGCATATCAGCAGCATTGTGGACAAGCTGACCACCTTGTCTAGATCTCTTGTTAGACTTGCGAATCATGTGAAAGATATTGAGGGCAGTGTGTTACTTACGAGTAGCCTGCCATTACTAGTGTAGTGTCCGGGCATTGGGCCCGAACCTGTCCGACCATCTGTGCCATGAGCTGGCTGCCTCCTTTGTCTCCACCAACAAGAAAACCAGGCACATCTGCTGGGTACTGGATGCCCTGAACAGCGACGTTACCAGCACCTCCCATCATCGCGCCAAGAGCGATAGCAAAAGGTGGTCCAGCAATTGAACCCATATTGCCCAACTCAGTCGTTCCGCGGGCAAAGAGGACAGTCATGGGCTTGCAGCCGCCGCCGCTCTTCACATCATTTTGTGAGATTGAGGCGAGGGCGGCAAGTGTGACTGATGGTAGGAAAAAAATAAGGAATTTCATAATGATAGAGTCGTCTCGCTATGTTCCGTCAAGGAAGCGATATTAGGGTATTACAAAGTATTATGCGAATATGGATAAAACAAGTACGGGTATTGGAAGAGAAGATGTGGAATGTATGGACTGCTGTTCACCACAAAAAGCATGCGACAAGCCCCTTTATAGTATCATGTAGCAAGATGCCATGGTTAACGCTGTTCATTTAACCACCGCTTTTTATGAGTTTGAACATGTAGTATACTCACCTGTCATGTTTTCACTTGTTTTCCAAAGACACATCAAACGTCATGCCAGACCGCATGTAGCACGCATACTGGCAGTCAAGAGTGTCGTGCGACATATTCTATGAGCCCTTCCATGTCGGTTCAAGCTCGTCGGGAACGGGGTTGGGGCTAGAGCTACATGCCAGTAGCCGTTGTCCCCACGCACCTGGCCAGGTCTGCGACAGCTGTTGCCGAGGTGGACGAGCGATGTGCATGGGCAGCAGGAACGATCGAGGCGACGAGCTTCATATGGCGAAGCTGCCATGAGATTTGTGGCGGTGTCTCCTGTCCCTGAGTCTGGTGCTCTGTCGTTCGCGTTCCTTGTCGTCAACTGCCCTCTGGATTGCGCTCAAGGCTCCCGACTTTGCGCTTGGACAATGTGAAGGGCCAATCGCATCCACATAAGTATGTCTGAGCTGAATCAGAGTTCTCGACATCTCACAACGTCATCGGCAACCTGGTGTTCGGCCAAAACCATGTCTCATGACTTTGGGAGTTGTCGCATCGCGTCACATGCTGTGGCTGTTTCAGAAACCCGTTCCATGCCTCCACACCTCGAATCGTCGTGCGTTCCAGAGTCCAGGCCAAGCAACGTTCCAAGCCTACGGTAGCACAACATGCCGGCGATGGAAACAACATGGTGCGCATATATCGTCGCGAAGATGCCGCGGTCCGCAAAAGCTTGGTGGAGTCTTGCAGTCAGCCATGCGGCCAAGGACTCGGGGAAGGGCGATGTCGAAGTAGCTGTGGGCCGACAGATCATGGCCCAACATCCTTGGCCACTGCTGTGAGTCTGCGCTGATCAGGCCCGTGCAACATGTCTCCATTTTGGACGTGTTGAAAAGGGCTGAACGCTGGTAGCAAGGCGAAATAAAGGGCGGCAGTGCCTCTTTGGTGTTGCGCGTTGGCCGTAGGAACCACCCCGCCTTCGCCCTAAGAGGAAGGTGCTAGCGACTGTGCAATATCCCCGTCTGTGGTGGTCCATTTGTATAATTGTCTACGACGCAGCCTCGAGTCCAAGTGTTGGTAACACACAGGCAACATGCCTCTTCAGGTCCACCGCATAACCTCGGCAGCCGACTTTGAAACCTTCGTCGCCATACAGATCGCCGCCTTTGCCAACGGCGGTGGTATCACTTCCCTGCTCACGCCTAACCCCATCACCGACGAGTACATCCAAAAGTCTATCGAAAAGCACGTCAAGTCTTGGCGCGACGAGCCTGACGTTGTATATCTCAAAGTCATCGATACCGACGCCCATGGCAAGATGATCGCAGGCGCCAAATGGCGCATCAACGAGCGGGAGCGCAGTGAGGAAGAAGCCAGCAAGATGTATCCAGTGCCAGATGATGAAGCCAAGGGAAGACAGGGCTTGCTAGACTTCATGGTATTCCTGAGTCGAGTAAGAAGGGAGTACATGGGAACGAAGCCCTTTTACTGCTAGTATCCAGCGCGCTACGTCGGAAGGTGTTGCTGACGGACAGCAGTTTTGCATATCCTCGTAACGCACCCAGATCACCACCGCCGAGGTGCAGGATCTATGTTACTTGAGTGGGGTACCAAGCAAGCGGACCGCGCGAGACTACCTGCCTTCTTGGAGTCGTCCCCGATGGGCAAGCCTTTGTACGGGAGAATGGGATTTCAAGCTAAAGAAGGTAAGTCTTGAGCCTGAAAGCATACATGTGCTACTACTTCTGCGTGTATGGCACACGCTAACTCTATGCTCTCAATGCTACAGTGGTCACGTGGGACTTGTCAAAATATGGCTTGGAGGGGACAGATACCAGTACAGTGATGCTTCGTGAGCCCAGCATACACGCGATATGAGGTGCTATAGATGCGACCTCGTGTGAAAGAGAAGCCGAAGGTTGTTGGAAATGGCGGGTAAGGACACGGCACCTCCAAGACGTGTGCGCCCGCACTATTCTCTCTAGCAGCCTCTCCACGAAAGCGACGTCGCAAATCCACTCCTTCTACATGATATATCTGTTCCCCACGCTGACTTGGACTTTCACGCCTCTTTTGCTCAAAGCCTCGACCCTTCTTGTGAACTCGTTCTGCTCTTCATTCTTTTCCAACGCCAGAACCTTCGCGGTTTCCTCCAAGACAACTTCGGTCAACTGGTCCATCTTATCTAGCGCAGCCAGGAAGCGCTCACACATATCTCCGCTTTGTTTGCTTTTCAGAGCAATGCAGGGCTGCACAAGAACAAAAGCCTTGATCTCGGAGATGGCTAGTCCCGCACACCAAAAGAAGAGATCCGCAGTCTGCAGGCCAAGGAACTTGAGGGAGAAATTGGCGCAAATGTAGGAGAGACATTCGGCCCGTATCTGGCGACAGACGCGGAAGGCAGAAAGATGCAGCACAGATGCGGCGAGATGCTCCGGCTTAGTGCAATTTGCGATCACGAGCGAAGAAAGCTCTGGGTAGATGGCCATGGCGTAGATCATATTTCGTATCTCGCCTGGTAACTCGAGAAATGCACCGTGTGTCTTTTGTGACTGCATTGGATTAGCTGGCTAGATTGACTCAGTAACGACACGTTGGGTGTATGTTATGTACGTGTGACGCTAACCCACTGACGCGGAGCTGTTTGTGGCGCAACCATTTGGTCCTCATCGTCTTCATCATGTGCCGGAGAGAGACGTTTCTGGTGGCAGGACAGGGACAAGGGATTGATACAGCTTTCGCAATGATGGGGACTGCGGGCAGCTGCCGCCTTACCGCATTAGGATAGTCCACCTTGATGATCGCAGCGCGCCTGGGTAGCTCTCTTATTAAGGCGTGACAAGCAATTGCGGAGTTCTCGGAGGTGCCAAGACAACGTCACAAGTTTGAGACAGCGACTTGGCACTCTCGCTCCTCAACCAAGCCTGCCACGATGCTCTCGCGCGCGTGTACACGCTCAAGCGCTTTCCTGGGAGCTCGCGCTACACCATGTCCTTTTGCTCGCCCCCCACCAGTGCTGCTCCGACGCGGAAAACGCACCAAAGCCAGCTATCCCGATGGGTCGGAGCACGATGCAACGACGAAATCCAAGCCCTCGCTCCTAGGCCGGCTCAGAGGCTCACGCTCCATCTTCGAGGATGACGCGAAAATGGACCAGGCAATGCGTCCGCTGTCCGATGCCGAACTCGAACGCGACGATCTGCCCGTCATCAACTGGTACGAGCAGGACTTGGACAAAGGCACGCCGCAGCGCCTGATTGAGCGCATAGCCACGCCCGAAGACCGCAAGAAGGACAGAGACATGTACCTGATGATAGAAGAGTCTCGGAAGAACCCCGACCATGACGACGCAACTTTGAACCGGCGGCTCATCGACAGCCTCCTGACAAATCCAAACTTCGCCGAACTGACGGATGAGCTCCAGCTCATCAAAAAAGGCATCAAGTCGAGGGAGGAGCTCCAGCAACTGAAACAACAGGGCGCTGCCAAGGCAGAGGCAGAGAGCAAGCAGTTCAACGCCGGCTTACGGATGGCGACACTTGAAATACTACAAGACGTCCTCGAGGACCCGGACATCGGAGACGCAAAGGCCGACCTGCAAGCGTGCATCGACCACATGCCTGAGGTGGAAAACATAGACAATCCCGTGTTCCAGGCTATGCTGAACAAGGCAATGCACAAGCTTGAGGGCAACGAAGCTATGCAGAACAAGGTCGCCGCTATGCGTAAACGCCCCGACTCCGAATTGGAGCGCGAGTGGCAGACTTATCAGAGAGAGACCGAAGACGCCATTGCTCAAGCAGAGACTCCAGACGAGGACCTGACTATGGCGACACCCGAAGACATGCAGGACGTGGACAAGCTCCTGCACCAGATGCGGGATGTCATGAAGTCGTTGGGTGGCGATACCGGGCTCGAAGCCGAACTCGACGCAGCGATCAACGAAGACTCCACATCGGGTCAAGATGAAGAGGGTGTGTTCGAGCGTGAAATGGACCCCCAAGAATTGGCCGAAGAGCTGAAGAAGCTCGCCCAGTCCAAAGCATCGCAGCCCGGAGAGCTTGTGGAGGACGAAGAAGATGTTCCCGCTGAGCTCCAGGCCAAGGTTGACGAGATCATGAAAGACCCGAAGCTGATGGAGAAGCTAATGTACATACAAAAGCTCATTTCCGAGAACAAGCAACAGCAAGGCGATCTGACTTCTATCGCCCACGAAACTGCGCCTGACCCCTACCAACTCGCGGACAGCCGCACTGCGCCGCTCAGCGAGCGTATGGCTGCTGCCCTCCAAGACCCAGAGCACGTTGCCGCTCTCCAACGCCTCCGCGTCGACCTCCCCCCACCGTTCAACATTGCGCCCGCCCTGAAATCGTTCAACAAAGCCATTGAGCTTGCCTATATCGGCGCAAACGATGACATCCGCCGAATACTCTGGCGCTCGTACCAGAAAGCGCGATCGTTGCCCACGTTCCTACAAAACATTGGTGACGAGGCGTGGGACATACTGTACTACTCGCAAGCGGTCACCTGGGGCAGTAACCAGAACCGAGAGAATCATCTCAGGATGCTGCTGGCCGACCTTGAGAGCATAGGGAGAGATGGGCCACCTACCCATCCCAGTACGCTCGCTGATGGAGGTGTGGAGCAACTAAACACATGACCGGCCTGAAGACCAGGTGTAAGTGTACGATATGACGATTTATATATGATACCCCATCCAATATCTTCGCAATGGGATAGACCTTTGCAAACGTTGCGCTGTCTTTACAACGCCCTCATCCGCATTCGTTTGCTCCGCCATCTACCTTTGGTCTCTCATACCAGCTCTCATGCAGATAATCTTTCTTTGGTCCGTCCACCTTGTATCTGATCATGAACCGATCGATCTTTGCACCACAAAACTTGAATTCGCAGTCATTCTGATACGTGTCGGGATCGCACCAATGGCAGCCCGTAGCCATCCAGCCGCCAGCCTGGTCATCAGGCGCGTGGAAGCGCCAGGTATTGAATAGCTTTCCGACGCTTTTTTCGTCGTCTTCAACAAACCATGCGGTGATCTCATCGCTTGTTTCGTTGTACCGATAGACGTAACGACGGGTCGCAGGGAATGACAGCCCAGCGTCCATGGTGAATGTCCCTTGTTCGATATACAAGTATTCGGAGGCGTAGGTCGCTGCATCGGTAGATTGACGCGGATGGAAGTGAGCTGTACCCACGAATGTGCCACCGGGTGTCTGGGTACGTGAATCAATCTTGCGCGTCATCTTCCAGACACCTTGCATGCCTGTGAACACGGCCGCTGCAACAAACCGAGCATGCTCCCGGGATGCCTCGAGTATTCCGGCAACTTCGCTGACTACTGCCTTGGCTTGCAGACTGCTATCTCTGTGTCGATAGCGCGATGGGAATGCGGGACCCGATTGGCTACCGAATAGGGTGTCGTCACGTGAGACGCCCGTTTCTCGTGCGAACTCTTCCATTAGTCCAACGTAGTCGGCCATCCAGAACTGCGGCACTTGCAAGGACCTCTGACCCATGGCATTTTGCATATGCCTCGTATCATCATACGTGTACAAGGCGGATGAGAGAGACGCCGACTGCTCAGGCTCTCGTTTGGCCCAGCGTTGTGCCAGAAGTCGAGCCTGCATTTCCATCACGCCCCAGTAAGGGCCTTCGTAGAAACCCACGAACCCAATTGTAGGTATTTGCTGCGAAAAGACGGAACCACGTGACAGGAGATATGGTATGCGCGGATTCGGGTTGTCGCTGCCGTCAGCGAGAAGGGATTGGACACGGGCGTCGAGCCAATCGAGGTCGGCTTTGTAGCCTGTGGCTTCAATGATACCGACCACATCACTCAGTCTGCTCTCGCCCTGTAAAGTGTCAGCCTTTTCGATGCGCCTAGGCTCTCGAGTAAGCGGAGTACCATAGCTTTTGCGCCTGGCCCATGGAACCAGGGCTCATATTGGGCAAGACTAATCTCTAGGCAATCACCGTTGGCTGCCTGCTCGACGTGTTCAACCCATCCCCGGACTGGCACAATAATGCCACTTCTGACAAACTCCATATACGTGTCGGTTATACCGGTGTAGCCAGGGTGTTGTGTCTGGGTCGCCGTGTACGCGAGCTCTGAGAAGCCGACGTCGGCGTGATGGCAGCCTATACTTGATCGTAGGAAGTCGTGGCCTTTCTTTGCTTTTTCTGGTGGAACGGTGCTGATAGCTGCAGAGATGTCACCATGGCCGCGACGGGACAGGTTGTAGAGAATCAGATCAAGGGGAAGGAATCTGGGTGCTGGCTTGAAATGCCCGTCGTGGGTCTGAGGGTCTTGTGGAAGGTAGCGGGGCAGGCAGTAGAAGGGACGATTGATGACGTGGAAAACCCTGCTGTCGGCGTGGGAGGATGTCATTCCACCAGGCGAGTGCTTTGCGTTGGAGATCTGAGAAGCAGCCTGAGAAGCAGCCTCTGAGCCGCTGATGCCGCCTCCAATCACGACTATCTTGCCGGGGGTTTCCGTTAGGGCAGAGAGAGTCCGAAATCGTGAGGAGTGTTGGATGTTTGAGAGAGGGTGGGAGGGAACGGGATTGAAGGTGTGGGCTGGCTTGTTAAAGAAGCCGCTGGCGACGACGAGTCGATCAAAGGTACGGCATGTTAGCTGACGGGTGCCGTCGGCACTGACCACTCTCCAAGTATGATCTTCTTGCAGTGATGCGCTGACAACTCGGTGCTCGAGGAGTATGTCGTCAGTTAAGCCAAGGGTTTCTGAATACGCCGCAAGATAGCGGCCCACGTGCCTAAAGATGCATGTACGAAGTCAGTAACTGTCTCACAGCATGCTGTACACGGATTCTACCTGCCACGCTTTGGGAAACACAGGCGGAACAGCTAGTGGATCGGCAGCAGGGTTCGAGATATCTACATGTACCGATGTCCAAGCCAGGTCAGAAAAGGCAACAGTGTATCTGCTCAGGTTGGTGCGCATCTCCGGACTGCACTTGTCGCCAAATTCCCCGCGGTCATGTCTCCACATGCCGCCTACACGGTCTGCGGCCTCGTAGACGGTGACTGCGAAGCCGTGCTGTCTGCAGATGTGTGCAGCCGCCAGACCTGCGGGCCCAGCGCCGACGACGCAGACGGCCTGTTGCTCGACCGGGGCATCCATGGCCAGGACGGGGTTGGGAATTCGGGGCAGCAGTGTCTGAACAGAGGCTATTCGGCGAGTAGGCCAGCGTTGATGAGGGTGCCCTTGATGGTCTGGAACTGTGTCTTTCCATGCTGGGCAGGCGTTAGCAAAGGGCCAGGGCACGCTGCGGGGGTTCTGGGGCGGCGGACTGAAATCAGATATCGGATGTGGCCCAGGTCAGTGACGGAGCGGTGTTGGTCGAACTCGGAGCGTGCAAAGCGGCGCATGTCTCGTCGTGCGCCTGCGTCGGGGATGCTGGCGGTGCTGCGGACAATGTCTCGCCACAGGGCCAGGGCGCGCTGGCGCTGGATGAACTGCAGGACCGTCAGCGGGCGTGGCGCCAGGCCGGATGCGTCGTGGGACAGGTACGTGGTCCAAGCCCACGGGAGCTTTTCCTCGTGCGCGCAGGCGGGAGGGCGGCTTGAAGGCGACGGTCGCGTAGGCGCGCAGCATGGCGGTGCGATGTGTCGAGGGCGCGTCCCAGTGCCCAAGGTTGGCGGTGGGCGGTGGGCGGTGGGCGGTGGGCGGTGGGCGGTGGGCGGCTGGCTGGCGGCGGAATCGTCACCTTACCTCACCACCATGCACTCGCCCCAGGCCCTCGCGCGCATGCAGACGGTGCAGACGCTGCTGCGCCAGGACGCCGCCCTCAGTGCCTACGAGGCGCCCCAGCGACCCTGCCCCGTCGCGTTCCACTGGGTCCCCTCCGCCCTCGACCTCCGCCCGGGCGAGCTCGACGCCTGCCTCGGCCTCGTCCACGCCACGTCGGGCCACGACTACGCGGCTTCGGCCATGGGCTGGGACCCGCGCAGGAAGCGCGACGAGATGCTCGACGCCGACATGATGTATCTGCTGCTGCGCCCGGCCCAGGGCGGCCCGGACGCCATCCTCGGCTTCACCTCCTTCATGTTCACCCACGACGACCCCCCGCACCACGACCGCCCTGTCCTCTACATCTACGAGATCCATCTCCACGAGCGCCTGCGAGGACAGGGCCTCGGGTCCCGCCTCGTCCAATTCGTCGAGAGCGTGGCGCGCGCATGTCACATCCCCAAGACGATGCTGACCGTCTTCACCGCAAACACGCGCGCAAAGAGCATGTACCACAGCCTGGGCTACACCAGGGACGAGTGCAGCCCCGACGACAGGATCACGAGAAACAGGGTCATCCCCGCCGAATACGCCATCATGAGCAAGTCGATGCACTGAACACCATACATTGCTAGTCTTCATCAGCCCATCCTCACTCTACGGGAACAAACACCCTGTCAATGTCCGGCCCCCAGCCCTCATCCACCCCGCCAACCTTGACTTCGTTGACGCCCTGCTCCACGTTGATGTGCACCACTGAACTTGCCGGGCCTCCTCCCCCGTCTGGCAAGAACGCCGCCCTCTGCGATTTCCCATTCACGCTGATGGCTGCATACCTTTGCTGCTTGTCGCCGTTGAGATGCTTGATTCTCACAGTCGTGCGCGTCGTTGCTGAAGATTCCACCTTGGAAAACGTGGCGGACCCCGAGGGCACGCCGCCAATGTACCCAATGGCCTTCGAGCCCGAGCACGAGGAGCATGCTCGAGATGTGGCTCCGTTAGCAAGCTCTGCCGTCTCGCCTTCGTACATGTTTTCTTTGGGCCCGGCCCTGCTGGCTCCAGTACCGGGGTCCAGGATCCAGTTGACAGCGTTCTTCATGCTAGCCGTCGTTCCAGATATCTCAACCGGTAACCATACGTATGTGCTTCTCATCAGATTTTCACTGTGCCATCGGTCCCCCATGTACACGTACCCATCCCCCACAGACAGTACAAAGCTTGTTTGAGAAGCGTACGTGTTGGACCCAGAGTCGGCGAACTTTTGCCACGACGACCATGGACCCGAGAGAGACGTCGACGTGCTGTAGTAGTTGTCATTCGGGCTCCACCCCGTAAGCTGCGAGGCGAACATGAAGTAAACGCCTTCGTGTTTGATCATGGCCGGAGACTCGTATTTTTCTTTCCAGACGTAGACATTGCTGGAAACGCTGAGATAATCATCAGACAGTGCGTTGATGCGTAGGCCGTTGCGGCGCTGGCTTCGTCAGAAACAGGTTCCTACTGTGCTACGAGGCAGTCATACGTCTTCGGTCAGTAGATAGCCCTTGCCGTCGTCATCGACAAACACGCCAGAATCTCTACTCTCGAAGCCCAGTGGTCGCTCGCTGCGTAGATACGAATACTTTCCGCAAACGCTGTCGCCTATTGCGACCCCAATCTTCGCCTCACCATAGTCGGCGCTGTCAATGTGAGCCCACAGGACATACTTACCCGTTCGCTTGTTGTGCATAACTTTTGGTCTCTCAATAACACGATCGGGCCCTGTGTCGCCAGATGCAGTCCGCGAGATTAGAGCGCCTTCATAAGACCATTCGACAAGGTTCGTAGACGAATAGCAGTTGATGTTTGTGAAAGCGGTTCCGTTTGTTTTATCTTCGCCAATCCTGCGGGCGCATCAGCACCGGTAGAGGCTGCCCTTGCGCGTAGAGCTATTTACCAATACCACTTTTCGCCATCTTTGATGATGCCGGCGCCGTGAGCCTGAATGTGCTGGCCTGTGTTGGTCTGGTGTAATGTCAGTTGCCATTTGCTCATGGGTACGACGAAACGCACTGCTGTCCAAGTCGCGCCAGGTACAATCTGGAGCGTCGCATTTACGATCAAGCCGGACAGGCCAAAGCCTACGAGTCTGAGAAGTCGCATGGCGGTATTGTAAGATCAAGTCTCAGATGCCAGCCAGAGCAATTGTCTATGCAGAGTGCCTGGAATTTATAGGCGCATCAGCAGATCCTCCCGCAAGTTCCTGACAATCTGCCAACTGGGTCGACCGCGAAAGGCTCGTCGCTCATTGACGGAAAAGGGGCACTGCGCTACATAGTGTCACGAGCAGACATGACTGTTTCAATAATTCTGGTGGCGTATGACTACCGGGACAAGGGTAATAGACGAGTTGTGGGGAAGCTTTAGTCCCGGAAGCTATGCTTAATCGAACGTTACCCGTGTACTGCACGTACTATACTGTAAACTCTGCACACGACGCTGCCTAGGTATGCATCGCCTGGATTGGCAATCACCCGATGTCCGTGGCTCTTTCAACATGGATACACACTGGCCTCGGTAGCAATGGAACAGGCCGCCCTCCGAAGCGCAGATACTACTGGAAGGGGAAAGCATGCCGCATCCAGTCGGCACAATACTGCGACCGAACCTTGGAAGCGATGGGACATATGGGCTAACGAGTGTATGCTCAACGTATAACTTGGAATGACTGGCAACAGTACCGAGGTAGTTTGCACCGGTCGAAAAAGGCACGTTGCTAGTTCTGGATTGGACAAGATGTTTGCTGCACTCGTACCAACGTTGCACCTGCGCAGGCAGCGTACGCAGCGCACCCACGACAGCGTCTTCGGGCTTGCTCATGCTTCTCGCCCGCAGTTTGACCCGCTGCTTCCTTTTGCGAAAGCTTGCCAGCGCCACGACCACAGCCTTCTGGGCGCGATTCCACGTATATCAGATACGGCCCAGCAACCTCAGCAATGATGTAGCGTTGTGTTAAGTTTACTGATCATGCATCTTCAGGGAACCTAGGGACCTGGATACTCTACAAGACATCAGAGATTGAACGTCAACAGACGACCATCGTTCACGTCCCTGATTTGAGCCATTCGCAAGTACCTTTGATGATCGGATAATTGCGAAGGGCCAACGACTTCGACATATTCCATACATTTGGACTGTCTCAGTACAATGCATTCCAGAATGTCCAGCACGTTGCGCTCTCATGTAAGATAACGGCACATCGTCTAAATAGGAGATTGTGTGTTTTCAAATCAGACGCCTCAGTTTCACATTCGAGCAAACCCGTGTAAGAATACCGTAAAGACTTTGTATCAAATCGTTGAGCAGCAAGCAATATTCCACAGGCGCCAGGGAGCTTCCGAGCTAGCGTTTCCCGGTAGATCCATCCTGCTACTTTTGTCACAACCTTTGGTTACGTTATTGCACAATATCCTTGGCCACTCCGACATAGCCAGATCCATTCTCGATCCACGTATTCTTCCAGATCTGCACCAGCTCTTGCGAAAGTCTTGCCATGTCGAGGTTCCTCTCACTTGAACTCGCTAGTACCTTCCAGCCTTGCTCGTGTTCTGCGCTCACATCATCGATCATGTATGTGTACTTGTCGAAATTGTCGGAGCCCGCAATGAGCATGTCATTCACACCATTGGCGAACCCGAATGTAGCGAGAACTTGGTTGTAGCTGACCCAAGCGGCGTCTGTCATGGGAATGCTGACCTTGTAAACGATATTGGGAAGGATGCCATCGCGTTCGACAACAGTGTGTAACGAGTCGGCCATGTAACCGTCGATGAAACAATACAGTTTTTCCCGGTCATCCTCACAAAAATGGACCCCTGCTCTGCGAATCATGCGGAGGGGGGCAATGAGAACAAGACGTTCCCTTGCCTTGGAAGCAGTCAGTCGCGCAACTCAAGCAAGAAAAGGACTTTGAAGCTTACATCAGGACCAGGTGTAACCGTACGGCACAGTGAATCGGATTCAGGTCTGGGCTTCATCTCGTATGCAGGCGTCGCAAGAGGCGTCGAAGTGTAGAGTGGCGTTATGCTGTGAAGAGGCGAAGGCGAAGACAGCCCCGCAAAAGAGGCATGCGAATTTGATCTACCAGGAGGCGTGTCTCTGCCACCTACGGTATGGCCAGGGATGTGATAGTCGAAGGGTGACCGGTATGATCCCTTCTCCCATCCATGCTTTGGCGCACCGGGCGGGATCAAGGCAGCCCGCCGAATCGAGTTGGCGACTTCAGATGCAACCGAACCTACAGCGGTTGTATGTTCTGGACGAAGAGAAAGGGAGGGCCTCCGCGTGTGTACGAGGTTGCGCGCGTCGGCCAGCCGGTTGCCAAAGCCGACGTCTGCAAAACGCGTATAGTTGCGGTTCTCCACCAGTCGCGGAATTGTCGGTGAGGACGCTGATGGGGAAGTAGAATTTATGCGAGGGGGGACCGACATGCTTTCCTAGTTGCTGATGGCGGAGAGTGATTGCAACGCGTGTTTCGACCTCAATTTGATGGTAAAGAGCTGGAGCAGAAGCGAAAGGGGAAGCGAACACACTAGAAACACGCTCTCAACTCGCTAAGAGGAAGCAGCCAAGCCTGTGACTGTTTGTGGTGACAAACACAAAGCTCCAGTGAAGGTGTAGCGCCATTCATTGAACCTTCAATATGTGTTCTGCTTTGGGAGAGGCGACATGATCGATCTAGTTGCACGAGAAAATATCGATGGATTTCGTTGTCACTACAATTTGTTAATGATATTCAGATTGTGGTCCGTGTTGTTTACCTAGGTAGTCACTAGCACTAGCGAAGAGGACTCGACACCCGTGCTGCTATATCCAGTATAGTCTGTAGAAGCCAACTAACATAGTCCCAGTGTGAAATTTGGTATTCAGCCACCGAATGCGAAAGCTTCCCTTCGCCTTTAGAAGAGAGAACTCAGATTCGATCGCAACTTGATGTCTATACTGCTTCCTAGACCATGCACTGGCGTCATATCAAATGGCGGGCACCATGGCAAAAGCGCCATCTGTCGGTACTAGAGACTTTCAGGGCCGAAGAAGCAGCGAAGGAAAGCGCTGTTGTTGTTCGCAGAATTTGGAACGGGAATATTGAGGTATGTCCTGAGTGTTTTGATAGAGTCTAGAACATTTGTTTCTCTAACGCTAGCCAGTATGTCACTTGCGGCCGTCTTGAAGACCAAGCAAGCATTTGGAATCGTTGCAAACGCTCACTACGCTACCTCCAGAACAGGCCGCGGCGGGATTCATCTCAACAGTACTTTGAGCATGACTCTAGTTCAGTGAAGAGCGGTGGAGAGACTGTGACAGTGACCGTAAGAGAAGACGCGCACAACGAGGAAACACAAGAGTCTGGCAGTGAGCCCTGGGAGGGCGACTATACTAGCCTTCTAGCCGAGTATGGTATACGATAGTTGCTCTATAGTTTCCTGATGGCTCCTCCGCCTTTATTGCGTCTTATATCATACCCAGGTAGTCATGTACACCACCACATTCTGTACTAGATAGACACTGCAAAATCCATGTAGCTACCAAGAGCACGCTTTGTCACTATGCTATTTGGATAATGTCTCTGCCGGTGTTGTCAGATAGGAAAAGCGATATGATAACGCGGCGAATCCCATCTGGGTACCCCCAAAACAGCGACGAAGACAAGATCAACTACACCAGCATAAGTAGCTAGGAAATGGGAAACAATTTCGCATTCGAGTATAGATCTTCCAGTACTCCAATCACGTACGACCCTAATCTGATAGTATCAATGCTTGACCGTAATGAGATTGAATCCGGGCCTGTCTCGTTTTAGCAGCCGTACCGCTCATAGATGACGTATACTTTCCCTGGCCAAGACATTTCCCACCTCTGGATGTGGCCTCTGAAGTAAAGCTCTCATCTATCCCGCTCCTTGAACCGTCGACTCAGCTCGTAGAGCCTTTACAGCCGTCTTTAGCCACTCTCTCGCTCAACTCGCGCGTCCTGCCTACGAGATGGACTCGCGGCTACCACACCCTCGCCAAATTCAAGCACAGCTCCAGGCACTCGGCGACGAAATCCAGAGCATCCGCGAAGAACACGATGGCCACATTGTCGGGCTAAGCCAGCGTCTGCAACAAGCTGAGAACCGCCAGCGACAACTCCTACATCAGCTCCAAATTGCTACGAACCGCTTTCCTGGACCGCCTGGCAGTAGTCACAGTGGTTACTCGAGTTCGACTGCCAACCTAGATAATCCTCTCCCTCTCTCGGAGTCTCTTATCGGTACTGGTCGCATCACAACACCTCCACGAGCACATACCGGTGGCGCCACGAGTAACGACAGGTATGATCGTACCCGCTTCTTATCATCAGGGGAGGCTTCTTCTAGACACAACAGCTATTCTAGTCGCCCATCCCCTGTTCAATCGGTGGATGCGAATGCTACACCACGCGCACAAAACGCTGCTCCCCAACTGAACCCAGTCCGCCCTCAGCAGCCAGTCATTGGTAGTAAAGACAACGCAGCTTATCTTCCTATGGTCATGGAGAATATCATGTCCGAGCACCGCCGCCACAAACGTGAGGGCACCTTGAGATCTTGGTGAGATGCTCTCTGAGCGAGCGCTCATGAATGAGTGATAGTGGCTAATGCATATCAGTGGATTCGTTTTTCCAGAAGGGCGGACCAACGATGTCAAATGCTCTCAAGACTCTTTCCATATACCCTGCTTTCGTGCCAACCACTTCTACTATTGCCGACAACACATGCGTGTCATCCCTGGTGGGAAGACGGTTTGTAGCCATAGGAACAAGCAGGACTGCTTGGTGGTGATATTTGGTACGTGTTCCAAACGTGGCTCTTGTGCTCATACGTCAAGACTGTTAGTAATCATCCACAGAAGATCACGATGACTGGGACCTGATCGTGGATGCTGCACTCGCGGCAGGCAACCTTGGCAACAAAGGAGTGGATGTCGAGGATCTGAAAGAGGCTCTCTTCCCTCCTCAGAACTACTCTGATCGATACATGAGCGCCCCTGGCTGATTTGGAAGAAGATAAAGTACCCGGTGGTATGAGAAGGGTTTTAGGGCGAGGAAGGGCAGAGAAACAGTTGCAGCGGTGGATCAGCTCTTCGCGTAATCCCCCTTATGACCCTATCTGAGCAACTACATCGAGCGTAGTGTTGCATACAGCCTGAATGCGCACCTAGAGACAAACATTGAGCGTATCGAGTGTCTTTCGCGGCACGGCCTCGGTGTCTTGGAGATGTTCATGTTTAAGGCAAGGTTCGGCGTTGTGTGTCGTTGGCGATATTTCAGTTGTGCCTCCGGGGCCATTGATCCCACGTAAATCATGGATACCGAGTATGGCGACGTTGGGAAGGTTTGCTGAGCCATGCTTGGTGTCGTTAAGATTGTAGGTTACCACCTGGGCACGCACGCTGTGGTCCATGTTTCGTTTTTTGGCAACGCCAACACGCAAGAAGAATACCTAGGCACGGCTGCGCGACGCAACCCACGTAAATGTTATTGTTCAACGGTCGGACAAAGCGCGCTCACATTTGGACGAAGTCGCCCATGCCCAGCTGAGAGTACCTAGGTAGACGAGAAGCGCGCGTCTTTGACACGCGCTAATGACGCTTGGGCCTTGTCGCATGATTTGTCATCACTCAACAAAATATCAAAGGGGGCCGGGGTGCACAGAAGAATTTGCTCTACATTGCAAGCTGCATGCAGACGCGCCTTGAATTCTTCTGCCAAGCGATCAACTATCGCTTCAGTACGCCACAAACCATGTGTATTAGACCACGCTCTCATGTCCCCCGTTCTCCCGACCTCGGGAACTGGAGGTCATCTTTTCCGCTGCAGCTCCCTCCCTCCACTACACTCCCTCAACCGAAGGTCGAGTTCAGTGGCCCGAACTTGATGTTGCTGTAGACAACAGTGGCATCAGCATGTTGGCTCTCAATGTCTGCCGGCACACCGCTCGTCGTCTCGCATTCTCCCCTGCCGGTACCTAGATCCGTGTCTGGATTCTTGTCTGTGGGATACGTAGAGTCAAGCCAAAGCATGTTGCTGTAATGGTCATCCCACAGGCTCATGACGAGGACCATGCCGTTTGCGAGAGCCTTTGCCATGTTCGCCATACCACCCTTGTCTTTGAACGTGTATGTATCGTGGAACGCAGCTTTCTGTTCGTCGCAAAACTTTGTTGTGATGGAGTTCCCGTCTACGCCAGGAATAGTAGATGCAGGCTGCGCAATAGTCTTGCCGTTCTGGACATAGAAACGCTTGATCTCCATAGCGTCCCCGGTACCGACAAATTGTGTGACCACGGTGAACTTCTTTGAAGTGTCTACCGTCTTGCCCTTGCCATAGAAGTCTTTGACACCCATGCGGTAGCTGTTGAAGTCACAGCCATCAGGATCGCAAACCCCGGCATAACGGTCGGCCGAATAGGTACCTCCGCAACCGTCGCCGTCACAACGAGACTGCTCGATTGTGGAGCACGAGTGTGGGGTGACGGCTGTGCTGACAGCGTTCGCTTCCCAGATGTCCATCTCTGCGCAGCACGAACCATGGCCCCCAACCCCTGCATTCGCATCGTTGGAGGATGGCTGCCAACCTTCGACATTTCCCTTGCAGCATTCTGAGTAGCTGAAAACCAATTCTTGGAACCGAGCGTGACTTACCTCGCCGTTGATGAACTTCAAATCCCGTGGGCACTGGGCGTCGCAGTACCCTGTGCCGTATTTGGCGCCAGCCTTGTTCGTCGAGAATTTCTTCAATCCGCCATCTGCATCCATTGAAACAAAGTACAAAGCGCCATTGAATCCGCATGGCAGATTCGACACGTCCACATCGAACGTGAACTCTTGGTTGCCGGTAAACTTAAACATCTGTTCAAATCCACGGATCAGTTGAGTCACTGTTTGTACCTACGAGAACGTTACTTACCTCGTAAGTCGTATCATCCTTCATAAGATACGTCCGAGAACCGATGTTTGTGGAGTAGGAACCCTTCGTGATGAACTTCAACTTCAGGGAGTTACTGCCCGCGGTGATGCCGTATGTGCCACTGTAGTCTGCACCGTCAACGGCACAGTTGGCCGCACATGCCTTATTGTCTGGGCAGGCAGTTGCGTTCCACTCGTTACCTGTGTAACAGTTGTCATAGCTAGTCTTGTGTTAGCAGCTGAGTCAACCCAACAGATTGTGCCTATGCCATTACCCTCCTTTGACATGAAGCCATCGCCAATTGGCGTCGATGACAATTTTACCGTTCTTGGTTGTGCAGCTACCCTTGGCGGTGCAAGACTGCCATGTCATTCCTGGATGGGTTTCGGTTTGCTGAGTACCAACAAGCTGTGCGTGAACGACGTGGTAAAACCACGCGGCAATGACGAAGTAGTGATACATGCCCAGATGGTGAGCAGTACAGGCTTTGGGGTTTCAGTAATATCGTGGGCAAAGACTGACAAAGGGTTGAATCAAGATCATGGCAAGTGCATCGGCAGGCGTCTCTTATGTCCCTTTTCGCGGAGCCTTCTAATTACCCTTGGGCGTATGTACTCTATGTTCCATCTTTCAATCAATGTGTCAATAAATGCTAAACCACGCTTCGACTGCTGCAATTGGTGTTCAAAGCCTTTTCTCGCATACCGATAATGCGCGGCCCCTACATGCCATGTCGAGATTCATCTCACAGGAGGCTAGAACATGTCCGACCACAGACGCGGACAGCGTATGAGATGAATTGACTGCTTAGTGCGACGTGGACACCCGTAGGTCTATAGGGCAATCTCCACGCAATGTAGGAATAATTAGACATCGTCATCGGAGTCAGAGGGTCACTCGGACAGGCGATGTGATGCAACAGCCCTCTTGTTCGGCTGTCTACCTGGCTAAGCATACCAAGCATCTTCAAGCTCACTGCCATGAGCTGGGCGCTGAGCACTATTAACTGGGTATTTCAATTCAACGTCAAGAGCAGCTCCTGCACAGATGCATGCGCCTCGGCGCCTCAGACCCGGACCCGTAACACCCTGTAAAACTACGACCAGAATGCGTCTTAGGTCTTCGATGGGTCATGCTGTCACTGCACAGCGGAGAGTTCAAATGCCGAAGAAGACATGAAGGCAAGCCAAGCTGATCATCAATTATATGAAAGACAAGTACCGAAGAGGGGTAGATTGACGATACTATTGATACCACGAGACTGGTAATGAGACATGACCAGCATTCCCCGCATTGGCACAAAGAGGACCCTACCTAGGTATGCACGGGACCCGATGAGTGCGTCGAAATGCCGGCGATTCCATTTATTAATCGTCAGCACTGGTGACGCTACACTATCGGCAGGATGAGTGAATGCTACCTAGCTGGAGGTACCTAGGTATGGCGGCCTGAGCGTACCTGGGGACGCAATGGTTAACTGGGTCTGTTGCATCTCCGTCTTATATCCGAGTCTGTGCGCTCCAACCTATTGCCTCATCTTCACCTGATCTCCGCCTTGTCCGACCTCCAGCTGTTTCGCCATTGTCAACGCGCATCGCAGTCCCTAGTTGCCATCCGTCACATGCCATGTCCGCTCCCGGCGCCGAGTGGATTAGCGACAGGTCTCGCGAGGAATCCCCAGAAGGTCACGATGGCTTGTCGCAGCGACGCACGAGCAAGAAGCGCAAAGTGTTGTCGTGCTACGCTTGTCGCAACCGCAAGATGAAGTGTGATCGCGTCTTTCCAGTATGTGGCCGATGTCAGAAAAACGACAGAGGTCACGAGTGTACATATGACCCCCGGCTACTTCAAGAGTCCCACCGTGACAGGGGCGCTGCGTCTCTTGCGCTTACAGAGCTGCCAGTCGAGAGCGAGCCCTCCTCGGACGCATCGAATGCATTACAACGAAAACTCAAAACACAAGAGAGACGAATTGCCATTCTGGAACAGAAACTCATCAATCGAAATGGCGGTGGTAATCCCCCGCAATATGGGGAGTTTGTGCCCCATGAACCCAAGATCACAGAGGAAATCATGTTCAGAGGAAAGGGTTTCAGATCCCAGTTCAACGGCGCAACGAGTATCATGAGCATGATCTCCACGGTACAGTCCCAAGCCTGACGTCAACGTGATAGAAACTGACCACCACTAAGTATCACGAGCTACAAGCTTTTACGCGAGAGGCTTTGACCGTCGATCACTCCATCATGCGTGTCAAAACCGACTTCAAAGCCTTTCGCGATCAGAGGAAGAAGTCTGCGAAGAGGCAGGCCACTAGATGCTCTGACATCGACTCTGAAATACTCGCTATCCTTCCGGAAAAGAGCATAGTTGATACGCAGGCGGCTCTCTACTTCCAAACGTGGGAAACAAGTTATAGAATCCTGCACGGGCCGTCGTTCTGGGAGGATTATCGAAGTTACTGGGAATCAGATCGGGACGGAAAGGGACCGGTGAGCTTCGCCGTCTTGCTCGTCTTGCTCGTCGCAGCCACGAAGTGCCTTAACCCGAAAGTTGATGTGTTTGTTGGTGACACGACTGCCGACAGGCAAGCGGCTCACGAGCTTATTAATTTATGCGACAGCTGGATCGCTGATCAGCCGCGCAAGCGGGTTACTTTAGCTTTGTTCCAGCTACAGTGCCTGTCGTTACTCGCGAAGCGTGTCAATTGCGTGCGCCTGAAGCAAGACTGGGTCGCATCGGGTGACCTACTGCGACTCTCCCTTGCATCTGGTCTACACCGTGATCCCTCTCTGCTCGGACATGGTACGATGACAGCTTTCGATGAGCAAATGAGGAAGCGTCTGTGGATTACCGTCATGGAGCTGGAGCTCCAGTCGTCCGTTGAGAGTGGCATTCAATCTTCGCTCTCCGGACTATACTGGGACTCGCCTATCCCTGATAATCTTGGCGATGAATCTTTTTCGCCAGATATGCAGCACATGCCGGCGGTATGTAGAAACGAACCTCGGAAGAAAGCGTTCCCTGTGAGACTGACACCGTGCAGTCCGACGAGAACTTCACATCAGCTTCGTACCTCATCGCAACTACAAAGTCACTTCCACTCCGTATCCATTTGACGCAAGTGTTAAACACCCCTTCCAGTGCTCTCGATTACGACGACGTGCTGCACTACGATGCACGGATCCGCTCTGCATTGGCCGCACTACCCGTCTGGAACGATGATCGCGCACTCGTACCTTCCGCACTCCTCCAGTTGCAGTTGCGACAGTATCTCTTATTGGTGCACAAGGCCTACGCCAGACTAGCCTGCACAGACAATCGCTACTTATACTCGTTCACAACTTGTGTAGAAACGTGCAGCTCTTTGGTCACCACGCACGATCGCCTGCTATCAAGAGGCGTTCTAGCGCTGAACAACTTCCGCAACGACGTCATCAGAGCTGGTCTGACACTTTCGCAGATTGTCTACCACAACTGCACTCTTCGAAAAGTAAAATCGTCCCGTACCCCTGCAACTGATTCTACGAATCACAGTGCAGACCATCACACTCATTTTGCAGACCTGAGTAGGCCACGGCGCTTGGCAGCCTCCGATACATGTCTAGACCTGTATCTCACGGCACTACCGCAGGAGTCGTTCCTTGCAAGAACACTATGTATATCTTCGATGGACATCCTAGAGCGAACGAGACAGATATTTGAGATCAAGGTCTTCCGGCTTGGTACAGGATACATGGAATGCTGGCTGTAAGTTATGTGTCAACAATTCACAGCAAGAATTCGCTGATTTTGGTTCTCGTATGCACAGCATGTCTGCTGCAGTAGGCATGCTACCTCCTCCATCACCTGCTACATCCATAGCCTACATCAACAACATCCACGATGACGTACTTTCAAGATGTCACAAAACGCTCGACTGGTTTACCTCGTTGGCTTTCAGAGTACTAGCTCTACAACAAGATCCCCTGAGTCGCTTGGCGTCTTCCCTTCGCAGTACCATGAGTACTAGGGAAGAGATCGTCTCGAGGTCAATGACCGCTGAGAGTGCACCTACCACGTCACCAGATGGGGTTTGCGTAGAAGCCAACACAAGTAATAGTACGAAAGAAACGTATGGACCATTCGATTCACTACAGGACATACAGTCAGATATGAGCGGCTGGTCATTTCCTGACTTCTGGGCGTTTGACCTTGGCGGAGACTTCTGATCTTCATACATGCAATGACGTCAGATAGATACCGCAGCTATAACTACGTCTTCGCACATGTTAGCAGGTGTATATCATCAAAGACATTGCATCGCCCTAGCTCCTACTACTCCATGCTATTCCGGCGCCGTGACTCTTCGAAGTGTGCTTGTTTTCTACTCCACACATACTACAGTTGTTCTTTTTTTTTCAAGGTTATGTAGAGTCTCTTTACAGGTTCTCTTATTAAGTCGTGCTTTTCGACAGTACTCTATTATCATCTTTAAGAGGTATAATGAGCATTTACCCAAGACGCTTACAATGCCATCTAGCAT
Source organism: Alternaria hordeiaustralica (assembly GCF_023758085.1). NCBI lineage: Eukaryota > Fungi > Ascomycota > Dothideomycetes > Pleosporales > Pleosporaceae > Alternaria > Alternaria hordeiaustralica. The sequence goes on along the minus strand of NW_026056777.1, from coordinate 1,559,498 downwards.
TGCCATTATTAAAGGAAGCTTTATAGTTGCATATTAGAGAGCTTTGTTACGTCGTACTAACAACAACTAGTGCGGCGAGCGGGATAGAGCTGTATCTACCGAAAGGACACAAGCTTATTAAGGCGCACTACCGCGAAGATTTTGAAACATACAAAGATTCAAAACGCCTAGACAGACTTATGTAGGGTTATCAGAGCTTGCTTCGTTATTTCCGTAGGCATTAGTTTCGCTGTAGAGCACATGGACTCAGCTCTCTACGCGTCACTGTGTTCGCAATGTGTTGGTTAAGACCCTGTCATTTGATTCACTCAATAGCGTCGCCCCAATAGTATATATACATAGCTTCCTCCCTCTTTCATAGGATACCCACATTGTACATCTCTTCTTGTTCTATACGATGCGTAGCTCTGTGCTGCGTCTAGTTTGACAATTTTTCTACGACTGGGGTCAATTAGCCCTTCTGGTTTCATCAAGCCACTGGGAAGGTAGTTCTTGTCCGGCAAGCGCAGACAATCAAGAACAAACAGTACATACGTAGACGGTGGAGGGCAGTCACTGCTACATGCGTTTAAACTACGCAAAGACTGTGAAGTCGAAGGGGACAGTTCTTGTTTCGAACTATGTCGGACTTTTTTAGTGGTATGCAGTTCCGTATCAGGTAAAAATGACATGTAACAAGCTAAGCGTTCTGCACTACATCCTAGAGAATCTTATCTAATCCTGCCACGAAGGCACAGTAATCGGCTCGACACATATCATCTAAATGTGCGTTCTGGGTTCCTATTTCGTCCAGAGCGTTCTCGTCTTGTCTAGATGCCCGCACGTCTTTGTAGTTGCAGGTTTCTGTCTTGTGCCGGGCAGGTACCTGGAGGCGCCCAATGACTGCGCGTGTACTTCGAGCTTCTATCTTTTCTGTTTTCTCGCGCAGGACAAAGAAAGACCCTGACCGTTCGAACAGAAGATCTTCTATTTTCATCCCATTCGGTGGAGGTGTCGGCGGCCAAAGCACAATGTTCGGCACATCTGAACGGTCAAATTTCTCGATCAGTATCTTGTATGGCAGCGGCTTTGAGGCTTGATTACCCTTCCGACCATGGCCGTATTTTCGCACAAGGTGCGGCACAAGATCATCACCTGGTAGACTTGCCGTCTTTTTCTGGCCTCGTTTTGAGATCAAGTCCTTGAATGACTTCATTTTTTTCGACGGGGTCTTGTAGGTAGTAGTACTGCAAGCTTGAACAAGAGAACTTCGGCGAGGCAATTTAATACTGTTGGTGATGTGTTGCTGTTACAGAACAGTGTGATGCATTAGTGCATGCGCAACGTTAGCAAACACTTTGGAGCCTTCTCACAATGCTAGTCGTGAAATTGGAAGTAGCAGCGCTCCAAATTATACGTTCAAACTTATTCTGGATTGAAGTTGAGTCCCAATATTTTGCCATATGCAAGGAGTCGCGGAAGCAAAAGACGTGGGTTGAATAAAGTGCATGTCGGTTTAGTCCAAGTGTTGGTCTTGGGACACTGTAAAGATGAGGTTTATTGCCATCACTCGTAAGACATGTACAAGACTACTGGCCCCAGAAGTCCGCTTACAAAGTTTATCATCACTTCCAAATTACTTGTGTACGCCTGTTTCATTGTGCGCGTCCTTGAGACCCGTGCAATCGGTACAGTTGGAGCAACTATCGCCGTCAGTCTTTCCGTCTATCGCATTGCTTCATACGCAGAATGCGCCACTTACTTTGTGCAGTCGTTGCAATCTACACAATTGCTGCAGTCTTCACAATTATCACATCCGGTACAGTTGTGGCAGCTGCTACTATCATTGCAGTCGGTGCAATTTCGACACCCCGTGCAGTCTATATTCTGGTTAGCAAATGCTCGAAGTCTGTCAAAACTTCCAAGAGTGGCGAGTGTACGAATGCAAAAGTAGCCTGACCTTTGCAATCCGTGCAGTTCTGGCCTGAATGTGAGGGGGAAAAGTCAGTGTTGTTCTTCTCGAGACATGGTTTCAAACCTACAATCCTCGCAACCTGTACAGTTGGTATTGTTACGGTTACCATTGTTTTCGTCGCTGGATACGCGAAGCGATGACTGACGACAGCCCATATTTAACGTACGTGATGGGCGAAACGACGATTGCGTGTGCAGGTAACAGGATTCCGAATGTGAATGCAGGCAAAGTGGACATGTATGTATCAGTTTTCATGGTGGGGAAAATGAGACGGCAAGAGTATGCAGCCACGACGTCATTTCTGACGCACCTGGAACAAGTGTTGGCGAGCCCAAACACAGGTATCGATCCGAACAAGGCAGGCTAGAAGTGCATAATCATGATAGACACATGTAAGCTTGGCGGAACTTGGACTAGACGTCTGCGTCCATCTTCCAACAAGTCTTTCTACCCAAGAAACCACAGTCGATATAGTGTATAGCTGCTGTGGATTGTATATAAGAAAAAACAATATTTAGCTAACATTGCTGCTGTAACCTAGAACTTCTACAGCTACATTAAGAGTGGTGCTAACCAACCACAACGCGACTAAACTCCACCCAATTCTCTTGTCCATTCGCCACTTGCGCAAAGGCACTGCAAGGAGAAGTCCAGCTAGCGTCACGAGCAGAGTGCCTCCGGAAATGACCAAGGTGGTACTCACGGCAATGTGGTAAGGTCTGAAATGAACCGACTGGTCTGGGTGCTTCTCATGGCGGTGCTCGCCCTTGGTGATGATCATGTAACATCCACTGAGGCCTACGCCGAGCAGGATATTAAGCATTGGGCCACCGAAGCAGGCTGAAAGTGCCATGATAGGAAACCCGAGCCGCGCAACAGTGATGTCGGCGACAAGATCACCAAGCGAATTGCCAACTGCGAAGATGGTCAAGCCGAGAATCGCGTCGGACATGTTGAGAATAACGCCCAAGGTACGCAAAACACCGACAACTTCATTGGCAATAGTGCTAATCCATGCAATGGCAACGGCAAATCCAAGAAAGCACAACGCGGGCCGCCAATTGGGTGCTTGATTCGAGGCAGTGGTCAAGAGGAGGAAGACAAGAAGGCAGAGTGAGACAAGCATGCTGTAAAGCGAGTGGCGAAGCAACACAACTGGGTTGTCGGGTTCGACATTTACCCAGACGACTAGTACCAAGAAAAAGGGCGCCGTAAAGATCTGGACGATCACCAGCCAGCGGTTCCATTGCGCTGGCCCGATGGATGTTGAGGTTGCCGGGAGCTGCTCGGGCGATTGCGCTACGTTGTCGGAACTTGTTATGTACACTTGCGGTGGTTGGCTGGTGGTGGTGCTGAAGGATCCACCGTCCAGCTGTCGAGGAAGGCTCGTAGACGATTTCGAGTTCGACAGGCCCGAACTGGTGGGGTCGTCTCGTGGCAAGACAAGGGATACACTGGGAGTTTGCGATCTCATGCTTGCATCACCTGGTGTAGCTGCGTGTGGCATACCGAGATCCAGGGAAAGCTGGGCATGGCCTCCGTCATTCTCGTCTTTTTGCGGCTCGACCACCGGAAGCGTTATAGTAAGCAGGAATACAGGCAGACTTGCGACTAGCCCCAAAAGCTTATCGAAAACGTTCTTGTCACGCCAGTTGGTCAAAGTGGGAAAGAGGGTAGCAACCAGACTATGCGGGGTCGGTAGGAGTGCCGAGGGCCACCACGTGGGAACTTTTGTTGGTTCGAGCTGCCCAAAGGAATCTCGTGGGAAGTAGGTAGATTCGAGTGACACACTTGGCGAAGGCGGACGTAGACTCTGAGGTCTGGAAGTGGACTGTGCTGACCAAGGGTAATCGGTGTAAGGCGGGAATGGTATGGGTGGGGAAGTCGCATCTGGTACGGCCAGCTTCAGACTAGGCTGTTCGCGGCTATGGCCGGAGTTTGATGCCGGGCTTGATCGTAGATTCAGCGAAGGCAGGACTACACGAGGAGGCGCTCCATCCTCGGCACCTGGAGGCGCCAAATTGTTGGGTGAAAGCAGCCTATCTCTCGGTGCCGTAGGACTCGGGGCTCTAGAAGAGCGGGAGACTGGCGAAGATAACGAGATAGTTGGTGAGGGCGGCGCTTCCAACAATCCGTTGCGCTCGCTGGGAGTGGCAGACGCAAATGTTATGTCAGGCACGCATTGTCCTTGCAGGGTGCTTGGCTGTAGTTGGACATTGTCAATGTCATTGGTGGAGACAGCTCGCGCTCGGTTGCCTAGACTCTGCTGGATCTCGAGATTCGGTCGGCTCAGGTGGGGTGAGGTGGAGATGTTGGAGGCGGAAGAAGGCAGGTCAAATGGAGGCCGAGTCGCTGGACCTGTAGTCTGTCCGATGTAGGATTGCTGCTGGGCAGTAGTGTAGGTAGGGTCGTCGGAATACCGTCGCAGGCTGATTGGCATAGACTGGATGTTGCGCGACTTTTGCAGTGAGGAAAGTACCGCTCGGAACTCCAAAGCTCCTACTAAACTGGGTCGGATCGGGGTATGGGTGTTGCGCCGCGACACGCTTGGGCGGTTGACGCGCATATTGTTGGTCAACTCGCCCATCCAGCGCTCACGTTCCTCCTCGTTGTCATCGTCATGTATCGTATTGTCGCCTCCTGCGCGTTCGAGCATGGAAAAGTCGTCAGCGGAGGCGCCGTACGCAGGGGTCGCAGAAGCAGCGCTGATTTCGTCGTCGTGGTACTCTGGAAACTCCTCCTCTTCACCGCCGGGTGTTACGTAGTGGCTCCTAACAGCGGCTGCTCGCGCGCGTCGGGCTTTCCGTAGGTTGAGCCACCAGTGCCAGGCCACAACAAAGGCGACGTAGAAGATGTAGAAGGCCACCATGCTAACGGACTCCCACAGGTGGAGTTTGCCGTCGACAATGAAGCCCATGCTAAAGGCAGCAGCAACAAGAAAGAAGCCGACGTCACGGACAAAGCTTTTGCGCGCAACCTGGAAGGGGCGGATCAGGGCCATGGAGCCCGAGACGACAGCGGTGATGAAGCAGGCAGCACCGATAAGCTCGCCGACAGCCAGACTGGCAGCGTGGGTGCGGAAGGCGGCAAAGGTGGAGAAGACATCGGGGCTGCCGTTGCCAAAGGCGAGCAGGGTCACGCCGGCCAGGCTCTCGCTCATGCCCAGCATGCGCGCTATGGTGTTGAGGTTGATGCAGAAGAAGTCGCTTGCGGCAATGCCAATGGTGCTGAAGAGGAGGGCGAGCCAGAGCGTCAGCAGGACAAAAGCGACGGGCTTCGCGTGCGGGAGGCGGCAGTAGTAGAGGGCGAGGTAGGACATGACGCCAGCCTCCTCATCGGGGCAGTTTGCGCGCACAAAGTCGCATTGGTCCAGCGCATGGTGGACGAGGCGGCACTCGGCGTCCTTGGTCGAGACGGCCCCCCTCGTGTGCAGAGCACGCCCGGCTGGGGCTTGCGACCGAGCCCATGCCAGCAGCGAGATGAGGGAGACAGCGAGTATGGTGAGGGCGAAGGGGCGCGCCGAGAAGCGGGGGCGGCGCAACCGCTGGGCGTGGGCGAGGATGGTCAGGTCGTCCATGGCCGAGGCATGTTGGTTGACGAGTCGAGGAGAAGACGGGTTTTAGACGGTGCGAGGCGTGAAGGCACAGCGGGCGACGAGCCAGCGGAGGGCGGTGCGTGAAGCGTTTGGGCTGGCGGCTGGTCCGGGGAAATGCCGCCACTGCGCTAGCGCGTGGCGGTGCTGCCGCTGCCTGTCTGGTGATAGCGGCGGGGCAATTGTGGCGCCCAAACAAACAACAGCAACATGGCATCGACGCCAGAACGGCTGTTGCAGCACCACACCCATCGCCCAACATGGCGCGCTCCACCAAGTATACCACGGCCGCCTCGCCCCAGAAGACGCCTGTCAGGTAGGCCCCAACGCTCCGCGCGGGCGCATTGCTAGGCTAACCCGTCGCCCGCAGAGTGCCGCTCAACGACGACCGCCAGGAAAAGGCCGCCCGCCGCCATGCGCACCAACAGGCCCAGCGCGACTCGATGCGCGCCTCGACTACGACTGCGACTCCCGGACGCCGCCGCGTGTCGCTTGCCGCCGCCCACGACACGCCACGCACCCCGTCGCAAGATGGCGACGACATGCCCGATGTTACTGGCACGGCTGTTACACCGGGCACCCACATTATGCCCCTGCTGGCCAACTTCGAGGAATGGATGAAGATGGCGACGGACAACGTAGGCATGCGCACGCCCGTCGTCGCTGCTCCAAGCTAACGCCCCGCTCAGAAAATCAACGCGAACAACTCGTGGAACTTCGCCCTCATCGACTACTTCCACGAAATGTCCCTGCTCAAAGAGGGAGACGGCGTCAACTTCCAGAAGGCTAGCTGCACGCTAGACGGCTGCGTCAAGATCTACACCAGCAGAGTCGACAGCGTTGCGACCGACACGGGCAAGCTGCTCAGCGGACTCGCCGAGAATGTGGGCAAGAAGCGGAGAGGACACGGCGACGATGCCGATGGGAGCGACGAGGACGAGGGCGACGGCGAGGAGGCTGAAGCCGGAGAGCATGGCCAGAAGAAGCGCAAGAAGAGGGCTGCTCGCTCTGCAGAAGCCACGCTCGCGTCGTCCTTTGCCCAACTGCAGAACAAGAAGATGGAGCTCGAGTTCTCGGTTGATCCGCTCTTCAAAAAAGCCTCGGCCGACTTTGACGAGGGCGGGGCCAAAGGACTCCTTCTTAACCACCTGGCTATAGACGGGAGCGGCAGGATTGTCTTCGACAGCAGCGATGACGCCAACGATGCCGCCACCCAAGATTCACTCCCCACTCATGACCATCAACTGGCCCCCGACGCCATCGATGTTGACATATCCGGCCTGACTGCCAAGTACTTCCACGATCTTTCCCAGCTCGACCGGCAAGACGTGTGTCCGTCGATGAAGACGTTCGATCTCGGCGATGTGAATGGCTCTATGGACCTTCCCTTCCTCAAGGCTGCTGACAACTCCTCCGGTGAAGACGGAGCCAAGCACGGAGACGACAACGCAGGCAGCCAATCAGGTCTTTTTCTCGGCGACGATAACCCCATGGAATTTGACGACGACCATGACCTGAATATGGGCGGGTTTGATCTGCCTCCAGAGACGGGCTTTGGCGAAGGCGGGGAGATCTGGGCTCGTGAGGCTATCCAGCATCCACAAGCTCGCATCCACACCATGGACCTGAATGGCGACGAGAACACAGACAGTGCCGACGCTCAGTATGGCGTGTCCATGATGCACGGCCGCGACCAAGAACAAGAGAACATCCTTAGCTATTTTGACCAAGCTCTTAAGAAGAGCTGGGCAGGGCCTGAGCACTGGCGCATCTCACGCGTCAAGCATTCCGCAAAGACAGCACCGGCGACGAAACGGAAGGAAAGGGAGCCATTCGAGATCGACTTCACAGCTCCAATGACACAGACACTAGCAGATGTGCTCTACACGCCTGCGACATCCAACTCCGCGATATCTCTACCCAAAGCACAATGGAAGTCCAGGTCGCGCAACCTTCTCCCAGACGACAAGCACTTCAACTCCAAACAGCTGCTGCGTCTTTTCCTTAAACCCAAGGCGCGTATGGGCTCACGCAAGGGAGGACGCCGTGCACATGCACTCCCTGGAGATTCAGCACGCGTGGACGAAGCATACTGGGCTGATCAGGGTCAAGAAGGCGACGGTGACGATGCACAGGGAAACTACGACGCCGACTTTTTCCAGGATGATGGTCTCCAGATACCTAGTGGCCCTCTCGACGATGACGATGTGTTTGCAGATGCGCGCGATCACTTCTCGCCGCCGCCTGACGCACCTGAAGCTACACTACCACTCGACGGCATGCAACCGGGTTCGCAGACCGACGCATTCGGTGCTCAGCTAGTGACGCAAAGCCGACGATTTCGGCCTGAATACGTCCAGTACGCAAGGGTCGCAAAGAAGGTGGACGTGAAAAGACTAAAGGACGAACTCTGGCGGGGTATCGGGTTCGATGGCGTAAGTTGTATCTAGCCGTCTTCATCTGACTCGCAAGCTCACAACCATCAGATTTCTGCGCCTCCTCAGCCCAATGTTGCCGACGATCCAGCAAACAAGGCCGTGGATGGTTCGTTGACCTTTACTGACGTTGTCAACAGCCTACAGGCCGTTTACCCAAAACAAACCCTGGCTGATATCTCCACAAGCTACTGCTTTATTTGTTTGTTGCATCTGGCCAACGAACAAGGCCTGGTCATCGAAAATCAGGAAACCTTTGAAAATTTGACGATTCGGAAAGACTTCACGGCGGACTTGGACGTTGGAGGATCGTGAGGAGATTTTGGATAGCTTGCATGAATTGTGTAATAATACAAAGAGAAAGAGAACTATTCTGCCAACAAATCCTTTCCATCAGTGGCGTCGCAACTTGGTTTTCCTGTTGGAAACCCGACGTTGCGCCCTTGTTGTGGCTGTATTAGCCTTCTTCTTGGGCTCCTCCGCGGGTTCGTCATTCGCTTTCCTCTTCCTCTTGGACGATCGAATAGGGTTTGCCAATGTCTCTTCGTACGCAATGAGATCTCTGTACCAACGGGGGTCTACCACCCGACATCGAACCTTGGCTTTAGCACCACCAGCTTCCTGTATGTCGAGCGCTCGCTCCCAATCATCGTTCTTCCACTTCTTCTTGAGCAACATTCGCAAACGCACGGGACAGGTATCCGGGCATTCCTCGTGCCCGAAGCATTTAGGCGTGCCCTCCCTGTAACCACATCGACATGTCTCGCCACCTTTGCAGTCCCGCCTACGCTGGTTGGTGCTGCTCATCTCGATCACTAGATGGGACGGGCGGAAGCAGTGACCATGTCCACAAAGGTGCGAAACATCCCATTTCCCATGACCTTTGAGAATCTGAGAGTCCATCGTAAACTTGATCCAAGGGGCGTATATGCCCAAGCTGGCCGCGATAACGTGCAAACTCAACTCGATGCCCGATAGCTAGTAGGAAGTTAACATGGCCATGTTTCAGCGCGCTTGAAAAGAATCAATGCTTACCTTTTTCATCGGGTGAGATTTCGCCCGAAAACCTGATGGATACTGAAAGTGAACTGTATCCCCCACGTGCCAACAGCCGTTAGGACCCGACACAACAGTGTTCTTGAGCAACAACTCCCAACGTTCTTCCTTAGTGAGCTGATCTAGAGCTCTCAACTTCTGGCTCTTCTGTGACTTCACACCGGGCCAGTCCGAATTGTCAAAGTTGAATGGCAATTGTAATTCTTTTAGAATCCGCTCCTCGTCTCTGCGAGTAGGCTTCTTCTTAGAAATCTCCAACTCGCAATCCGTGAACTCGATTGTGGACAGGTGTTGCTGGAGCCAGTCGTGGGAATCAGGCACAAAGCGGAGGAGCCTGAGCTTCTGGGCCTTCACCTCTTTGACGAAGTCTTCGGGCATCATCCCTAGACGAAGGGGCGGAAGGTTCTTCAAAGAGTAGCCGGTCGCTTCGTCATCCCCCACGGGCTTTGTGAGGTCTTTCCCCCTTGGGGTCGGGCCAGGACGCTTGCGCGACGTCGGAGGCTTGCGCGACTTCAAAGACTGAGTACTTCGAAGTGGCGCTAGGGGAGAGCGCCGAGACCTGATGTTGTACGCGCGCGGAGACTTGCGCGACTTCGGAGACTGAGGGCTTCGAAGTGGCGCTGGGGGAGAGCACCGAGACCTGAGGTTGTAAACCCCCATTGTAGGATGAGAAGAGAAGAAAGTAGAGGTTACGATAAAGTTGGGGAAAGTAGGACATTAGGACGGGACTACAGGCAAAGCTTTATAAACAGCACCAGTTTAATTGTCATAGCTGCTTACACAATGCGTCACGCCGCCATGCTGATATCGGCCCTTCAGGAACTTACCGTGCGTCGAACTGTGATAGCCAAGCCACACAGGTTCCAGCACTGCAGCATTGGCAGGGGACGGGATGTTCTCGGCTAGCAAGTCTCTCCTGAAGCTATCAGTGCACGGGCTACTGCTTGGAGGCAACATGCAGTTGGCTTCAACATTCAGTAAGGGATTGCCTTCGGTGCGGCTGCGAACGATATTGATTCTAATGCAGAGTAGATCAACAACAAGGTAACAATACATGCGGTGTTTCAGACATATCAGTGGCGTGCGTGCCTGCCTCCACTACTCCACTATCTCTGCATAGTCGCACTTGTCAGGCCGGTGGCCATCTCGCTTCAACTGCCGCTCCACCTCTTTCAAACGCTCCGGGCAGAACTCAGGACATTCCTCGTGGCCGAAGCATTTCTGGCCGCGTCCGCGTGCATGGGTACAGCCATGGCCAGAGCATCGCGATCGTCGCAAGTTGACTTGATGTGAGTCGAGCACCAGGTGGGACGGCCGATAACAATGCGAGTGACCGCAAAGATGTGACACTTCGAACTGCTGGGGCACATCTCCCACTATCGTCGTGAACTTGAGCGCCCACCTAAAGCCCATGACATTCATAGCAAGGTGGGTGTATGCTACCTCGCCTTCCAGCTTCTCGTTGAGACATTTGCGATCGACATGGTATACGCGGTAAGCGTTGGCAGCACTCCCGAATGGGCGTTCCAAAGTCGGCGTTCCTTTCGCAACCCAACACCCTTTAGGACCCACAACTTCAGTATCTCGCGTAAGCACTTCCCAGCACTCTGGGTCTCTAATGCGCCTCGAGATCCTGAACCTTGGCGAGCCGAGTCGGTACTTGTGCTTGGTCACCAGGCCCTGGTATCGCTTCTGATTCTTTTGCTTTTGTGGCGCTATGATTCGCTCCTCCAGCAATCGGTTGGGCATGACGGTGGCCTTTCGTGGAATACGGACATGGAGCATGCGCTGTACATGGAGTGCAGGGGTGTTGTGGACTATTGGCACGTTGTCTACGGCGGGAGAATGCACCTGTGGTACATCGCGTCGGCTACCATGACTTTGGGCTGAATCGTTGACAGGTTGAGAAGCCAAGCTGTGTCGTGCATGGCTGTTTGGGATTGGACTTGATCCAGATCCAGATCCGGATCTGGTGGTTGGTGCCATTGTCTGCAGGCAAACCTTGAAATATTGATTGAAAGTAAGAGACGTAAATGGAAAGGCAATGAGAGCCTGCCTTTGCTGTATACTGTTGGCATCAGGATATATACGCAAAGTCAACTCTCCAAATATCATATGGCTGGAGGAGAGGGTACGAGAAGACAGGTATCATCAGCATTTCAGAACTGGTTGCGAGTTGTAGCATGATGCATGGTAACTCAAGACCGCGATGACTTTGGCGCCGCCGAATGAGATGTTCGAAAGCGAGATGCACTCGGGATGGGGCGCTGTGGAGCATCTCGAGACGCAGTTCACGAAAAGACTGATAGCCAGCGGGCAACGCACTGGGAGTTGGTGACCCACCAGCTCGTGGGCAGCCTTGGAAATTACCACTACGATCGGCTGCTGGCTCTTCTCGTTTGTCCGGCACCAGTCGCCGTCCTTCTCCGTCTACATGGCCTGATGTGGCACAGGCGTGGTATTGCAGCACCTGCAAGCGACAGATCGTGTTCGGCGACAGTGACAATGTTCCGTCGCTAATCCTTGCACGCCCGACAAGACAATCGTCTCACCATGTCTCGTCGAGGCTGATACTCCAGGTCGCAAACATCTTACCACCTGGGCAAGCTGGAATGCGCTCACTACCGCTTTGGCTGCGCGTGGAATCCATGGGTGTAGTTGAGCTCCAGATCAGCAGTGTCAAGACAGTCAAGTGGCTTCTTTCCTCGCTCGATGGAGTTGGCATTCCTAAACGCGCACCGCACCGTCGAGTTCATCTCCGCGTCTCCAAATTGCTGACGCCCAAACCGTTAGCGCTTCGCGTGGAGGCCGAGGTTCTTGCGCGCCAAGTCATGGCACGTTCCGCAGCCTGCAGGTAGGCCGCAGATCCTCCTGCACCGTTGAACGGAACTAACAGCTGGCCGGGAAGTGAAACCTACGCTATGCTCGAACCCGCAGCCGTTTGTTCAACTCGGCGCATAATCGGCTAGGCTGGCGTCCTACTCGAGCCTCGCAATACTTATCCGTGGTGAGTGACGAGACGTCATAAGAGGTGCCGTTCATCCGTGTGGGCCTGGCACTCGTTTTTGGCCACTGTCAGTACAGTTCTCCCCTCTGGTTCGGGTGCCTAGCGTCTATGGGGTGTACGGATCTTACAAAGAGAGTCCGAACAACACCAGGCACCCTGACTTGGGGGGGGGGGGGGGGGGG